>NW_026968085.1:0-131267 GCF_028390025.1 Pseudophryne corroboree | reverse complement strand
TATGGGCTTAGGGAATTTCTCATATGCCACAAAACCGTTGAAGCTCCTGTTCAAAAACCATGCTCTGATATCAACTTTTTTCATCTCAGGGATTCATTTTGGGATGGTAACTAAAGTTTAAAGCAGAAATAGGGGCACTTTTTAAATTTTCATTTTAGACCAAAATCGATGGGTCCTGGGCTTAGGGAATTTCTCATATGCCACAAAACCGTTGAAGCTCCTGTTCAAAAATCATGCTCCGAAATCAACTTTTTTCATCTCAGGGATTCATTTTGGGATGGTAACTAAAGTTTAAAGCAGAAATAGGGGCACTTTTAAAATTTTCATTTTTGACCAAAATCGATGGGTCCGGGGCTTAGGGAATTTCTCATATGCCCCAAAACCGTTGAAGCTCCTGTTCAAAAATCATGCTCCGAAATCAACTTTTTTCATCTCAGGGATTCATTTTGGGATGGTAACTAAAGTTTAAAGCAGAAATAGGGGCACTTTTAAAATTTTCATTTTTGACCAAAATCGATGGGTCCGGGGCTTAGGGAATTTCTCATATGCCCCAAAACCGTTGAAGCTTCTGTTCAAAAATCATGCTCCGAAATCAACTTTTTTCATCTCAGGGATTCATTTTGGGATGGTGACTAAAGTTTAAAGCAGAAATAGGGGCACTTTTAAAATTTTCATTTTTGACCAAAATCGATGGATCCGGGGCTTAGGGAATTTCTCATATGCCACAAAACCGTTGAAGCTCCTGTTCAAAAATCATGCTCTGAAATCAACTTTTTTCATCTCAGGGATTCATTTTGGGATGGTAACTAAAGTTTAAAGCAGAAATAGGGGCACTTTTAAAATTTTCATTTTTGGCCAAAATCGATGGGTCCGGGGCTTAGGGAATTTCTCATATGCCCCAAAACTGTTGAAGCTCCTGTTCAAAAATCATGCTCCGAAATCAACTTTTTTCATCTTAGGGATTCATTTTGGGATGGTAACTAAAGTTTAAAGCAGAAATAGGGGCACTTTTAAAATTTTCATTTTTGACCAAAATCGATGGGTCCGGGGCTTAGGGAATTTCTCATATGCCCCAAAACCGTTAAAGCTCCTGTTCAAAAATCATGCTCCGAAATCAACTTTTTTCATCTCAGGGATTTATTTTGGGATGGTAACTAAAGTTTAAAGCAGAAATAGGGGCACTTTTAAAATTTTCATTTTTGACCAAAATCGATGTGTCCGGGGCTTAGGGAATTTCTCATATGCCCCAAAACCGTTAAAGCTCCTGTTCAAAAATCATGCTCCGAAATCAACTTTTTTCATCTCAGGGATTTATTTTGGGACGGTAACTAAAGTTTAAAGCAGAAATAGGGGCACTTTTAAAATTTTCATTTTTGACCAAAATCGATGGGTCCGGGGCTTATGGAATTTCTCATATGCCACAAAACCGTTGAAGCTCCTGTTCAAAAATCATGCTCTGAAATCAACTTTTTTCATCTCTGGGATTCATTTTGGGATGGTAACTAAAGTTTAAAGCAGAAATAGGGGCACTTTTAAAATTTTCATTTTAGACCAAAATCGATGGGTCCTGGGCTTAGGGAATTTCTCATATGCCACAAAACCGTTGAAGCTCCTGTTCAAAAATCATGCTCCGAAATCAACTTTTTTCATCTCAGGGATTCATTTTGGGATGGTAACTAAAGTTTAAAGCAGAAATAGGGGCACTTTTAAAATTTTCATTTTTGACCAAAATCGATGGGTCCGGGGCTTAGGGAATTTCTCATATGCCACAAAACCGTTGAAGCTCCTGTTCAAAAATCATGCTCCGAAATCAACTTTTTTCATCTCAGGGATTCATTTTGGGATGGTAACTAAAGTTTAAAGCAGAAATAGGGGCACTTTTAAAATTTTCATTTTTGGCCAAAATCGATGGGTCCGGGGCTTAGGGAATTTCTCATATGCCCCAAAACTGTTGAAGCTCCTGTTCAAAAATCATGCTCCGAAATCAACTTTTTTCATCTCAGGGATTCATTTTGGGATGGTAACTAAAGTTTAAAGCAGAAATAGGGGCACTTTTAAAATTTTCATTTTTGACCAAAATCGATGGGTCCGGGGCTTAGGGAATTTCTCATATGCCCCAAAACCGTTGAAGCTCCTGTTCAAAAATCATGCTCCGAAATCAACTTTTTTCATCTCAGGGATTCATTTTGGGATGGTAACTAAAGTTTAAAGCAGAAATAGGGGCACTTTTAAAATTTTCATTTTTGACCAAAATCGATGGTTCCGGGGCTTAGGGAATTTCTCATATGCCACTAAACCGTTGAAGCTCCTGTTCAAAAATCATGCTCCGAAATCAACTTTTTTCATCTCAGGGATTCATTTTGGGATGGTAACTAAAGTTTAAAGCAGAAATAGGGGCACTTTTAAAATTTTCATTTTTGACCAAAATCGATGGGTCCTGGGCTTAGGGAATTTCTCATATGCCCCAAAACCGTTGAAGCTCCTGTTCAAAAATCATGCTCCGAAATCAACTATTTTCATCTTAGGGATTCATTTTGGGATGGTAACTAAAGTTTAAAGCAGAAATAGGGGCACTTTTAAAATTTTCATTTTTGAACAAAATCGATGGGTCCGGGGCTTAGGGAATTTCTCATATGCCCCAAAACCGTTAAAGCTCCTGTTCAAAAATCATGCTCCGAAATCAACTTTTTTCATCTCAGGGATTTATTTTGGGATGGTAACTAAAGTTTAAAGCAGAAATAGGGACACTTTTAACATTTTCATTTTTGACCAAAATCGATGGGTCCGGGGCTTAGGGAATTTCTCATATGCCCCAAAACCGTTGAAGCTCCTGTTCAAAAATCATGCTCCGAAATCAACTTTTTTCATCTCAGGGATTCATTTTGGGATGGTAACTAAAGTTTAAAGCAGAAATAGGGGCACTTTTAAAATTTTCATTTTTGGCCAAAATCGATGGGTCCGGGGCTTAGGGAATTTCTCATATGCCCCAAAACTGTTGAAGCTCCTGTTCAAAAATCATGCTCCGAAATCAACTTTTTTCATCTTAGGGATTCATTTTGGGATGGTAACTAAAGTTTAAAGCAGAAATAGGGGCACTTTTAAAGTTTTCATTTTTGACCAAAATCGATGGGTCCGGGGCTTAGGGAATTTCTCATATGCCCCAAAACCGTTAAAGCTCCTGTTCAAAAATCATGCTCCGAAATCAACTTTTTTCATCTCAGGGATTTATTTTGGGATGGTAACTAAAGTTTAAAGCAGAAATAGGGGCACTTTTAAAATTTTCATTTTTAACCAAAATCGATGGGTCCGGGGCTTAGGGAATTTCTCATATGCCCCAAAACCGTTAAAGCTCCTGTTCAAAAATCATGCTCCGAAATCAACTTTTTTCATCTCAGGGATTTATTTTGGGATGGTAACTAAAGTTTAAAGCAGAAATAGGGGCACTTTTAAAATTTTCATTTTTGACCAAAATCGATGGGTCCGGGGCTTATGGAATTTCTCATATGCCACAAAACCGTTGAAGCTCCTGTTCAAAAATCATGCTCTGAAATCAACTTTTTTCATCTCTGGGATTCATTTTGGGATGGTAACTAAAGTTTAAAGCAGAAATAGGGGCACTTTTAAAATTTTCATTTTAGACCAAAATCGATGGGTCCTGGGCTTAGGGAATTTCTCATATGCCACAAAACCGTTGAAGCTCCTGTTCAAAAATCATGCTCCGAAATCAACTTTTTTCATCTCAGGGATTCATTTTGGGATGGTAACTAAAGTTTAAAGCAGAAATAGGGGCACTTTTAAAATTTTCATTTTTGACCAAAATCGATGGGTCCGGGGCTTAGGGAATTTCTCATATGCCACAAAACCGTTGAAGCTCCTGTTCAAAAATCATGCTCCGAAATCAACTTTTTTCATCTCAGGGATTCATTTTGGGATGGTAACTAAAGTTTAAAGCAGAAATAGGGGCACTTTTAAAATTTTCATTTTTGGCCAAAATCGATGGGTCCGGGGCTTAGGGAATTTCTCATATGCCACTAAACCGTTGAAGCTCCTGTTCAAAAATCATGCTCCGAAATCAACTTTTTTCATCTCAGGGATTCATTTTGGGATGGTAACTAAAGTTTAAAGCAGAAATAGGGGCACTTTTAAAATTTTCATTTTTGACCAAAATCGATGGGTCCTGGGCTTAGGGAATTTCTCATATGCCCCAAAACCGTTGAAGCTCCTGTTCAAAAATCATGCTCCGAAATCAACTATTTTCATCTTAGGGATTCATTTTGGGATGGTAACTAAAGTTTAAAGCAGAAATAGGGGCACTTTTAAAATTTTCATTTTTGAACAAAATCGATGGGTCCGGGGCTTAGGGAATTTCTCATATGCCCCAAAACCGTTAAAGCTCCTGTTCAAAAATCATGCTCCGAAATCAACTTTTTTCATCTCAGGGATTTATTTTGGGATGGTAACTAAAGTTTAAAGCAGAAATAGGGACACTTTTAACATTTTCATTTTTGACCAAAATCGATGGGTCCGGGGCTTAGGGAATTTCTCATATGCCCCAAAACCGTTGAAGCTCCTGTTCAAAAATCATGCTCCGAAATCAACTTTTTTCATCTCAGGGATTTATTTTGGGATGGTAACTAAAGTTTAAAGCAGAAATAGGGGCACTTTTAAAATTTTAATTTTTGACCAAAATCGATGGGTCCGGGGCTTATGGAATTTCTCATATGCCACAAAACCGTTGAAGCTCCTGTTCAAAAATCATGCTCTGAAATCAACTTTTTTCATCTCTGGGATTCATTTTGGGATGGTAACTAAAGTTTAAAGCAGAAATAGGGGCACTTTTAAAATTTTCATTTTAGACCAAAATCGATGGGTCCTGGGCTTAGGGAATTTCTCATATGCCACAAAACCGTTGAAGCTCCTGTTCAAAAATCATGCTCCGAAATCAACTTTTTTCATCTCAGGGATTCATTTTGGGATGGTAACTAAAGTTTAAAGCAGAAATAGGGGCACTTTTAAAATTTTCATTTTTGACCAAAATCGATGGGTCCGGGGCTTAGGGAATTTCTCATATGCCACAAAACCGTTGAAGCTCCTGTTCAAAAATCATGCTCCGAAATCAACTTTTTTCATCTCAGGGATTCATTTTGGGATGGTAACTAAAGTTTAAAGCAGAAATAGGGGCACTTTTAAAATTTTCATTTTTGGCCAAAATCGATGGGTCCGGGGCTTAGGGAATTTCTCATATGCCACTAAACCGTTGAAGCTCCTGTTCAAAAATCATGCTCCGAAATCAACTTTTTTCATCTCAGGGATTCATTTTGGGATGGTAACTAAAGTTTAAAGCAGAAATAGGGGCACTTTTAAAATTTTCATTTTTGACCAAAATCGATGGGTCCTGGGCTTAGGGAATTTCTCATATGCCCCAAAACCGTTGAAGCTCCTGTTCAAAAATCATGCTCCGAAATCAACTATTTTCATCTTAGGGATTCATTTTGGGATGGTAACTAAAGTTTAAAGCAGAAATAGGGGCACTTTTAAAATTTTCATTTTTGAACAAAATCGATGGGTCCGGGGCTTAGGGAATTTCTCATATGCCCCAAAACCGTTAAAGCTCCTGTTCAAAAATCATGCTCCGAAATCAACTTTTTTCATCTCAGGGATTTATTTTGGGATGGTAACTAAAGTTTAAAGCAGAAATAGGGACACTTTTAACATTTTCATTTTTGACCAAAATCGATGGGTCCGGGGCTTAGGGAATTTCTCATATGCCCCAAAACCGTTGAAGCTCCTGTTCAAAAATCATGCTCCGAAATCAACTTTTTTCATCTCAGGGATTCATTTTGGGATGGTAACTAAAGTTTAAGGCAGAAATAGGGGCACTTTTAAAATTTTCATTTTTGACCAAAATCTATGGGTCCGGGGCTTAGGGAATTTCTCATATGCCACAAAACCGTTGAAGCTCCTGTTCAAAAATCATGCTCCGAAATCAACTTTTTTCATCTCAGGGATTCATTTTGGGATGGTAACTAAAGTTTAAAGCAGAAATAGGGGCACTTTTAAAATTTTCATTTTTGACCAAAATCGATGGGTCCGGGGCTTAGGGAATTTCTCATATGCCCCAAAACTGTTGAAGCTCCTGTTCAAAAATCATGCTCCGAAATCAACTTTTTTCATCTCAGGGATTCATTTTGGGATGGTAACTAAAGTTTAAAGCAGAAATAGGGGCACTTTTAAAATTTTCATTTTTGACCAAAATCGATGGGTCCGGGGCTTAGGGAATTTCTCATATGCCCCAAAACCGTTGAAGCTCCTGTTCAAAAATCATGCTCCGAAATCAACTTTTTTCATCTCAGGGATTCATTTTGGGATGGTAACTAAAGTTTAAAGCAGAAATAGGGGCACTTTTAAAATTTTCATTTTTGACCAAAATCGATGGTTCCGGGGCTTAGGGAATTTCTCATATGCCACTAAACCGTTGAAGCTCCTGTTCAAAAATCATGCTCCGAAATCAACTTTTTTCATCTCAGGGATTCATTTTGGGATGGTAACTAAAGTTTAAAGCAGAAATAGGGGCACTTTTAAAATTTTCATTTTTGACCAAAATCGATGGGTCCTGGGCTTAGGGAATTTCTCATATGCCCCAAAACCGTTGAAGCTCCTGTTCAAAAATCATGCTCCGAAATCAACTATTTTCATCTTAGGGATTCATTTTGGGATGGTAACTAAAGTTTAAAGCAGAAATAGGGGCACTTTTAAAATTTTCATTTTTGAACAAAATCGATGGGTCCGGGGCTTAGGGAATTTCTCATATGCCCCAAAACCGTTAAAGCTCCTGTTCAAAAATCATGCTCCGAAATCAACTTTTTTCATCTCAGGGATTTATTTTGGGATGGTAACTAAAGTTTAAAGCAGAAATAGGGACACTTTTAACATTTTCATTTTTGACCAAAATCGATGGGTCCGGGGCTTAGGGAATTTCTCATATGCCCCAAAACCGTTGAAGCTCCTGTTCAAAAATCATGCTCCGAAATCAACTTTTTTCATCTCAGGGATTCATTTTGGGATGGTAACTAAAGTTTAAAGCAGAAATAGGGGCACTTTTAAAATTTTCATTTTTGGCCAAAATCGATGGGTCCGGGGCTTAGGGAATTTCTCATATGCCCCAAAACTGTTGAAGCTCCTGTTCAAAAATCATGCTCCGAAATCAACTTTTTTCATCTCAGGGATTCATTTTGGGATGGTAACTAAAGTTTAAAGCAGAAATAGGGGCACTTTTAAAATTTTCATTTTTGACCAAAATCGATGGGTCCGGGGCTTAGGGAATTTCTCATATGCCACAAAACCGTTGAAGCTCCTGTTCAAAAATCATGCTCCGAAATCAACTTTTTTCATCTCAGGGATTCATTTTGGGATGGTAACTAAAGTTTAAAGCAGAAATAGGGGCACTTTTAAAATTTTCATTTTTGGCCAAAATCGATGGGTCCGGGGCTTAGGGAATTTCTCATATGCCACTAAACCGTTGAAGCTCCTGTTCAAAAATCATGCTCCGAAATCAACTTTTTTCATCTCAGGGATTCATTTTGGGATGGTAACTAAAGTTTAAAGCAGAAATAGGGGCACTTTTAAAATTTTCATTTTTGACCAAAATCGATGGGTCCTGGGCTTAGGGAATTTCTCATATGCCCCAAAACCGTTGAAGCTCCTGTTCAAAAATCATGCTCCGAAATCAACTATTTTCATCTTAGGGATTCATTTTGGGATGGTAACTAAAGTTTAAAGCAGAAATAGGGGCACTTTTAAAATTTTCATTTTTGAACAAAATCGATGGGTCCGGGGCTTAGGGAATTTCTCATATGCCCCAAAACCGTTAAAGCTCCTGTTCAAAAATCATGCTCCGAAATCAACTTTTTTCATCTCAGGGATTTATTTTGGGATGGTAACTAAAGTTTAAAGCAGAAATAGGGACACTTTTAACATTTTCATTTTTGACCAAAATCGATGGGTCCGGGGCTTAGGGAATTTCTCATATGCCCCAAAACCGTTGAAGCTCCTGTTCAAAAATCATGCTCCGAAATCAACTTTTTTCATCTCAGGGATTCATTTTGGGATGGTAACTAAAGTTTAAGGCAGAAATAGGGGCACTTTTAAAATTTTCATTTTTGACCAAAATCTATGGGTCCGGGGCTTAGGGAATTTCTCATATGCCACAAAACCGTTGAAGCTCCTGTTCAAAAATCATGCTCCGAAATCAACTTTTTTCATCTCAGGGATTCATTTTGGGATGGTAACTAAAGTTTAAAGCAGAAATAGGGGCACTTTTAAAATTTTCATTTTTGACCAAAATCGATGGGTCCGGGGCTTAGGGAATTTCTCATATGCCCCAAAACTGTTGAAGCTCCTGTTCAAAAATCATGCTCCGAAATCAACTTTTTTCATCTCAGGGATTCATTTTGGGATGGTAACTAAAGTTTAAAGCAGAAATAGGGGCACTTTTAAAATTTTCATTTTTGACCAAAATCGATGGGTCCGGGGCTTAGGGAATTTCTCATATGCCCCAAAACCGTTGAAGCTCCTGTTCAAAAATCATGCTCCGAAATCAACTTTTTTCATCTCAGGGATTCATTTTGGGATGGTAACTAAAGTTTAAAGCAGAAATAGGGGCACTTTTAAAATTTTCATTTTTGACCAAAATCGATGGTTCCGGGGCTTAGGGAATTTCTCATATGCCACTAAACCGTTGAAGCTCCTGTTCAAAAATCATGCTCCGAAATCAACTTTTTTCATCTCAGGGATTCATTTTGGGATGGTAACTAAAGTTTAAAGCAGAAATAGGGGCACTTTTAAAATTTTCATTTTTGACCAAAATCGATGGGTCCTGGGCTTAGGGAATTTCTCATATGCCCCAAAACCGTTGAAGCTCCTGTTCAAAAATCATGCTCCGAAATCAACTATTTTCATCTTAGGGATTCATTTTGGGATGGTAACTAAAGTTTAAAGCAGAAATAGGGGCACTTTTAAAATTTTCATTTTTGAACAAAATCGATGGGTCCGGGGCTTAGGGAATTTCTCATATGCCCCAAAACCGTTAAAGCTCCTGTTCAAAAATCATGCTCCGAAATCAACTTTTTTCATCTCAGGGATTTATTTTGGGATGGTAACTAAAGTTTAAAGCAGAAATAGGGACACTTTTAACATTTTCATTTTTGACCAAAATCGATGGGTCCGGGGCTTAGGGAATTTCTCATATGCCCCAAAACCGTTGAAGCTCCTGTTCAAAAATCATGCTCCGAAATCAACTTTTTTCATCTCAGGGATTCATTTTGGGATGGTAACTAAAGTTTAAAGCAGAAATAGGGGCACTTTTAAAATTTTCATTTTTGGCCAAAATCGATGGGTCCGGGGCTTAGGGAATTTCTCATATGCCCCAAAACTGTTGAAGCTCCTGTTCAAAAATCATGCTCCGAAATCAACTTTTTTCATCTTAGGGATTCATTTTGGGATGGTAACTAAAGTTTAAAGCAGAAATAGGGGCACTTTTAAAGTTTTCATTTTTGACCAAAATCGATGGGTCCGGGGCTTAGGGAATTTCTCATATGCCCCAAAACCGTTAAAGCTCCTGTTCAAAAATCATGCTCCGAAATCAACTTTTTTCATCTCAGGGATTTATTTTGGGATGGTAACTAAAGTTTAAAGCAGAAATAGGGGCACTTTTAAAATTTTCATTTTTAACCAAAATCGATGGGTCCGGGGCTTAGGGAATTTCTCATATGCCCCAAAACCGTTAAAGCTCCTGTTCAAAAATCATGCTCCGAAATCAACTTTTTTCATCTCAGGGATTTATTTTGGGATGGTAACTAAAGTTTAAAGCAGAAATAGGGGCACTTTTAAAATTTTCATTTTTGACCAAAATCGATGGGTCCGGGGCTTATGGAATTTCTCATATGCCACAAAACCGTTGAAGCTCCTGTTCAAAAATCATGCTCTGAAATCAACTTTTTTCATCTCTGGGATTCATTTTGGGATGGTAACTAAAGTTTAAAGCAGAAATAGGGGCACTTTTAAAATTTTCATTTTAGACCAAAATCGATGGGTCCTGGGCTTAGGGAATTTCTCATATGCCACAAAACCGTTGAAGCTCCTGTTCAAAAATCATGCTCCGAAATCAACTTTTTTCATCTCAGGGATTCATTTTGGGATGGTAACTAAAGTTTAAAGCAGAAATAGGGGCACTTTTAAAATTTTCATTTTTGACCAAAATCGATGGGTCCGGGGCTTAGGGAATTTCTCATATGCCACAAAACCGTTGAAGCTCCTGTTCAAAAATCATGCTCCGAAATCAACTTTTTTCATCTCAGGGATTCATTTTGGGATGGTAACTAAAGTTTAAAGCAGAAATAGGGGCACTTTTAAAATTTTCATTTTTGGCCAAAATCGATGGGTCCGGGGCTTAGGGAATTTCTCATATGCCACTAAACCGTTGAAGCTCCTGTTCAAAAATCATGCTCCGAAATCAACTTTTTTCATCTCAGGGATTCATTTTGGGATGGTAACTAAAGTTTAAAGCAGAAATAGGGGCACTTTTAAAATTTTCATTTTTGACCAAAATCGATGGGTCCTGGGCTTAGGGAATTTCTCATATGCCCCAAAACCGTTGAAGCTCCTGTTCAAAAATCATGCTCCGAAATCAACTATTTTCATCTTAGGGATTCATTTTGGGATGGTAACTAAAGTTTAAAGCAGAAATAGGGGCACTTTTAAAATTTTCATTTTTGAACAAAATCGATGGGTCCGGGGCTTAGGGAATTTCTCATATGCCCCAAAACCGTTAAAGCTCCTGTTCAAAAATCATGCTCCGAAATCAACTTTTTTCATCTCAGGGATTTATTTTGGGATGGTAACTAAAGTTTAAAGCAGAAATAGGGACACTTTTAACATTTTCATTTTTGACCAAAATCGATGGGTCCGGGGCTTAGGGAATTTCTCATATGCCCCAAAACCGTTGAAGCTCCTGTTCAAAAATCATGCTCCGAAATCAACTTTTTTCATCTCAGGGATTCATTTTGGGATGGTAACTAAAGTTTAAGGCAGAAATAGGGGCACTTTTAAAATTTTCATTTTTGACCAAAATCTATGGGTCCGGGGCTTAGGGAATTTCTCATATGCCACAAAACCGTTGAAGCTCCTGTTCAAAAATCATGCTCCGAAATCAACTTTTTTCATCTCAGGGATTCATTTTGGGATGGTAACTAAAGTTTAAAGCAGAAATAGGGGCACTTTTAAAATTTTCATTTTTGACCAAAATCGATGGGTCCGGGGCTTAGGGAATTTCTCATATGCCCCAAAACTGTTGAAGCTCCTGTTCAAAAATCATGCTCCGAAATCAACTTTTTTCATCTCAGGGATTCATTTTGGGATGGTAACTAAAGTTTAAAGCAGAAATAGGGGCACTTTTAAAATTTTCATTTTTGACCAAAATCGATGGGTCCGGGGCTTAGGGAATTTCTCATATGCCCCAAAACCGTTGAAGCTCCTGTTCAAAAATCATGCTCCGAAATCAACTTTTTTCATCTCAGGGATTCATTTTGGGATGGTAACTAAAGTTTAAAGCAGAAATAGGGGCACTTTTAAAATTTTCATTTTTGACCAAAATCGATGGTTCCGGGGCTTAGGGAATTTCTCATATGCCACTAAACCGTTGAAGCTCCTGTTCAAAAATCATGCTCCGAAATCAACTTTTTTCATCTCAGGGATTCATTTTGGGATGGTAACTAAAGTTTAAAGCAGAAATAGGGGCACTTTTAAAATTTTCATTTTTGACCAAAATCGATGGGTCCTGGGCTTAGGGAATTTCTCATATGCCCCAAAACCGTTGAAGCTCCTGTTCAAAAATCATGCTCCGAAATCAACTATTTTCATCTTAGGGATTCATTTTGGGATGGTAACTAAAGTTTAAAGCAGAAATAGGGGCACTTTTAAAATTTTCATTTTTGAACAAAATCGATGGGTCCGGGGCTTAGGGAATTTCTCATATGCCCCAAAACCGTTAAAGCTCCTGTTCAAAAATCATGCTCCGAAATCAACTTTTTTCATCTCAGGGATTTATTTTGGGATGGTAACTAAAGTTTAAAGCAGAAATAGGGACACTTTTAACATTTTCATTTTTGACCAAAATCGATGGGTCCGGCCGGGGCTTAGGGAATTTCTCATATGCCCCAAAACCGTTGAAGCTCCTGTTCAAAAATCATGCTCCGAAATCAACTTTTTTCATCTCAGGGATTCATTTTGGGATGGTAACTAAAGTTTAAAGCAGAAATAGGGGCACTTTTAAAATTTTCATTTTTGGCCAAAATCGATGGGTCCGGGGCTTAGGGAATTTCTCATATGCCCCAAAACTGTTGAAGCTCCTGTTCAAAAATCATGCTCCGAAATCAACTTTTTTCATCTTAGGGATTCATTTTGGGATGGTAACTAAAGTTTAAAGCAGAAATAGGGGCACTTTTAAAGTTTTCATTTTTGACCAAAATCGATGGGTCCGGGGCTTAGGGAATTTCTCATATGCCCCAAAACCGTTAAAGCTCCTGTTCAAGAATCATGCTCCGAAATCAACTTTTTTCATCTCAGGGATTTATTTTGGGATGGTAACTAAAGTTTAAAGCAGAAATAGGGGCACTTTTAAAATTTTCATTTTTAACCAAAATCGATGGGTCCGGGGCTTAGGGAATTTCTCATATGCCCCAAAACCGTTAAAGCTCCTGTTCAAAAATCATGCTCCGAAATCAACTTTTTTCATCTCAGGGATTTATTTTGGGATGGTAACTAAAGTTTAAAGCAGAAATAGGGGCACTTTTAAAATTTTCTTTTTTGACCAAAATCGATGGGTCCGGTGCTTATGGAATTTCTCATATGCCACAAAACCGTTGAAGCTCCTGTTCAAAAATCATGCTCTGAAATCAACTTTTTTCATCTCTGGGATTCATTTTGGGATGGTAACTAAAGTTTAAAGCAGAAATAGGGGCACTTTTAAAATTTTCATTTTAGACCAAAATCGATGGGTCCTGGGCTTAGGGAATTTCTCATATGCCACAAAACCGTTGAAGCTCCTGTTCAAAAATCATGCTCCGAAATCAACTTTTTTCATCTCAGGGATTCATTTTGGGATGGTAACTAAAGTTTAAAGCAGAAATAGGGGCACTTTTAAAATTTTCATTTTTGACCAAAATCGATGGGTCCTGGGCTTAGGGAATTTCTCATATGCCCCAAAACCGTTGAAGCTCCTGTTCAAAAATCATGCTCCGAAATCAACTATTTTCATCTTAGGGATTCATTTTGGGATGGTAACTAAAGTTTAAAGCAGAAATAGGGGCACTTTTAAAATTTTCATTTTTGAACAAAATCGATGGGTCCTGGGCTTAGGGAATTTCTCATATGCCCCAAAACCGTTGAAGCTCCTGTTCAAAAATCATGCTCCGAAATCAACTATTTTCATCTTAGGGATTCATTTTGGGATGGTAACTAAAGTTTAAAGCAGAAATAGGGGCACTTTTAAAATTTTCATTTTTGAACAAAATCGATGGGTCCGGGGCTTAGGGAATTTCTCATATGCCCCAAAACCGTTAAAGCTCCTGTTCAAAAATCATGCTCCGAAATCAACTTTTTTCATCTCAGGGATTTATTTTGGGATGGTAACTAAAGTTTAAAGCAGAAATAGGGACACTTTTAACATTTTCATTTTTGACCAAAATCGATGGGTCCGGGGCTTAGGGAATTTCTCATATGCCCCAAAACCGTTGAAGCTCCTGTTCAAAAATCATGCTCCGAAATCAACTTTTTTCATCTCAGGGATTCATTTTGGGATGGTAACTAAAGATTAAGGCAGAAATAGGGGCACTTTTAAAATTTTCATTTTTGACCAAAATCTATGGGTCCGGGGCTTAGGGAATTTCTCATATGCCACAAAACCGTTGAAGCTCCTGTTCAAAAATCATGCTCCGAAATCAACTTTTTTCATCTCAGGGATTCATTTTGGGATGGTAACTAAAGTTTAAAGCAGAAATAGGGGCACTTTTAAAATTTTCATTTTTGACCAAAATCGATGGGTCCGGGGCTTAGGGGATTTCTCATATGCCACAAAACCGTTGAAGCTCCTGTTCAAAAATCATGCTCCGAAATCAACTTTTTTCATCTCAGGGATTCATTTTGGGATGGTAACTAAAGTTTAAAGCAGAAATAGGGGCACTTTTAAAATTTTCATTTTTGACCAAAATCGATGGGTCCGGGGCTTAGGGAATTTCTCATATGCCCCAAAACCGTTGAAGCTCCTGTTCAAAAATCATGCTCCGAAATCAACTTTTTTCATCTCAGGGATTCATTTTGGGATGGTAACTAAAGTTTAAAGCAGAAATAGGGGCACTTTTAAAATTTTCATTTTTGACCAAAATCGATGGGTCCGGGGCTTAGGGAATTTCTCATATGCCCCAAAACCGTTAAAGCTCCTGTTCAAAAATCATGCTCCGAAATCAACTTTTTTCATCTCAGGGATTTATTTTGGGATGGTAACTAAAGTTTAAAGCATAAATAGGGGCACTTTTAAAATTTTCATTTTTGACCAAAATCGATGGGTCCGGGGCTTATGGAATTTCTCATATGCCACAAAACCGTTGAAGCTCCTGTTCAAAAATCATGCTCTGAAATCAACTTTTTTCATCTCTGGGATTCATTTTGGGATGGTAACTAAAGTTTAAAGCAGAAATAGGGGCACTTTTAAAATTTTCATTTTTGACCAAAATCGATGGGTCCGGGGCTTAGGGAATTTCTCATATGCCCCAAAACCGTTGAAGCTCCTGTTCAAAAATCATGCTCCGAAATCAACTTTTTTCATCTCAGGGATTCATTTTGGGATGGTAACTAAAGTTTAAAGCAGAAATAGGGGCACTTTTAAAATTTTCATTTTTGACCAAAATTGATGGGTCCGGGGCTTAGGGAATTTCTCATATGCCACAAAACCGTTGAAGCTCCTGTTTAAAAATCATGCTCCGAAATCAACTTTTTTCATCTCAGGGATTCATTTTGGGATGGTAACTAAAGTTTAAAGCAGAAATAGGGGCACTTTTAAAATTTTCATTTTTGGCCAAAATCGATGGGTCCGGGGCTTAGGGAATTTCTCATATGCCCCAAAACTGTTGAAGCTCCTGTTCAAAAATCATGCTCCGAAATCAACTTTTTTCATCTCAGGGATTCATTTTGGGATGGTAACTAAAGTTTAAAGCAGAAATAGGGGCACTTTTAAAATTTTCATTTTTGGCCAAAATCGATGGGTCCGGGGCTTAGGGAATTTCTCATATGCCCCAAAACCGTTGAAGCTCCTGTTCAAAAATCATGCTCCGAAATCAACTTTTTTCATCTCAGGGATTCATTTTGGGATGGTAACTAAAGTTTAAAGCAGAAATAGGGGCACTTTTAAAATTTTCATTTTTGACCAAAATCGATGGTTCCGGGGCTTAGGGAATTTCTCATATGCCACTAAACCGTTGAAGCTCCTGTTCAAAAATCATGCTCCGAAATCAACTTTTTTCATCTCAGGGATTCATTTTGGGATGGTAACTAAAGTTTAAAGCAGAAATAGGGGCACTTTTAAAATTTTCATTTTTGACCAAAATCGATGGGTCCTGGGCTTAGGGAATTTCTCATATGCCCCAAAACCGTTGAAGCTCCTGTTCAAAAATCATGCTCCGAAATCAACTATTTTCATCTTAGGGATTCATTTTGGGATGGTAACTAAAGTTTAAAGCAGAAATAGGGGCACTTTTAAAATTTTCATTTTTGACCAAAATCGATGGGTCCGGGGCTTAGGGAATTTCTCATATGCCCCAAAACCGTTAAAGCTCCTGTTCAAAAATCATGCTCCGAAATCAACTTTTTTCATCTCAGGGATTTATTTTGGGATGGTAACTAAAGTTTAAAGCAGAAATAGGGACACTTTTAACATTTTCATTTTTGACCAAAATCGATGGGTCCGGGGCTTAGGGAATTTCTCATATGCCACAAAACCGTTGAAGCTCCTGTTCAAAAATCATGCTCTGAAATCAACTTTTTTCATCTCTGGGATTCATTTTGGGATGGTAACTAAAGTTTAAAGCAGAAATAGGGGCACTTTTAAAATTTTCATTTTAGACCAAAATCGATGGGTCCTGGGCTTAGGGAATTTCTCATATGCCACAAAACCGTTGAAGCTCCTGTTCAAAAATCATGCTCCGAAATCAACTTTTTTCATCTCAGGGATTCATTTTGGGATGGTAACTAAAGTTTAAAGCAGAAATAGGGGCACTTTTAAAATTTTCATTTTTGACCAAAATCGATGGGTCCGGGGCTTAGGGAATTTCTCATATGCCACAAAACCGTTGAAGCTCCTGTTCAAAAATCATGCTCCGAAATCAACTTTTTTCATCTCAGGGATTCATTTTGGGATGGTAACTAAAGTTTAAAGCAGAAATAGGGGCACTTTTAAAATTTTCATTTTTGGCCAAAATCGATGGGTCCGGGGCTTAGGGAATTTCTCATATGCCCCAAAACTGTTGAAGCTCCTGTTCAAAAATCATGCTCCGAAATCAACTTTTTTCATCTCAGGGATTCATTTTGGGATGGTAACTAAAGTTTAAAGCAGAAATAGGGGCACTTTTAAAATTTTCATTTTTGACCAAAATCGATGGGTCCGGGGCTTAGGGAATTTCTCATATGCCCCAAAACCGTTGAAGCTCCTGTTCAAAAATCATGCTCCGAAATCAACTTTTTTCATCTCAGGGATTCATTTTGGGATGGTAACTAAAGTTTAAAGCAGAAATAGGGGCACTTTTAAAATTTTCATTTTTGACCAAAATCGATGGTTCCGGGGCTTAGGGAATTTCTCATATGCCACTAAACCGTTGAAGCTCCTGTTCAAAAATCATGCTCCGAAATCAACTTTTTTCATCTCAGGGATTCATTTTGGGATGGTAACTAAAGTTTAAAGCAGAAATAGGGGCACTTTTAAAATTTTCATTTTTGACCAAAATCGATGGGTCCGGGGCTTAGGGAATTTCTCATATGCCCCAAAACCGTTAAAGCTCCTGTTCAAAAATCATGCTCCGAAATCAACTTTTTTCATCTCAGGGATTTATTTTGGGATGGTAACTAAAGTTTAAAGCAGAAATAGGGACACTTTTAACATTTTCATTTTTGACCAAAATCGATGGGTCCGGGGCTTAGGGAATTTCTCATATGCCACAAAACCGTTGAAGCTCCTGTTCAAAAATCATGCTCTGAAATCAACTTTTTTCATCTCTGGGATTCATTTTGGGATGGTAACTAAAGTTTAAAGCAGAAATAGGGGCACTTTTAAAATTTTCATTTTAGACCAAAATCGATGGGTCCTGGGCTTAGGGAATTTCTCATATGCCCCAAAACCGTTGAAGCTCCTGTTCAAAAATCATGCTCCGAAATCAACTTTTTTCATCTCAGGGATTCATTTTGGGATGGTAACTAAAGTTTAAAGCAGAAATAGGGGCACTTTTAAAATTTTCATTTTTGACCAAAATCGATGGTTCCGGGGCTTAGGGAATTTCTCATATGCCCCTAAACCGTTGAAGCTCCTGTTCAAAAATCATGCTCCGAAATCAACTTTTTTCATCTCAGGGATTCATTTTGGGATGGTAACTAAAGTTTAAAGCAGAAATAGGGGCACTTTTAAAATTTTCATTTTTGACCAAAATCGATGGGTCCTGGGCTTAGGGAATTTCTCATATGCCCCAAAACCGTTGAAGCTCCTGTTCAAAAATCATGCTCCGAAATCAACTATTTTCATCTTAGGGATTCATTTTGGGATGGTAACTAAAGTTTAAAGCAGAAATAGGGGCACTTTTAAAATTTTCATTTTTGAACAAAATCGATGGGTCCGGGGCTTAGGGAATTTCTCATATGCCCCAAAACCGTTAAAGCTCCTGTTCAAAAATTATGCTCCGAAATCAACTTTTTTCATCTCAGGGATTTATTTTGGGATGGTAACTAAAGTTTAAAGCAGAAATAGGGACACTTTTAACATTTTCATTTTTGACCAAAATCGATGGGTCCGGGGCTTAGGGAATTTCTCATATGCCCCAAAACCGTTGAAGCTCCTGTTCAAAAATCATGCTCCGAAATCAACTTTTTTCATCTCAGGGATTCATTTTGGGATGGTAACTAAAGTTTAAGGCAGAAATAGGGGCACTTTTAAAATTTTCATTTTTGACCAAAATCTATGGGTCCGGGGCTTAGGGAATTTCTCATATGCCACAAAACCGTTGAAGCTCCTGTTCAAAAATCATGCTCCGAAATCAACTTTTTTCATCTCAGGGATTCATTTTGGGATGGTAACTAAAGTTTAAAGCAGAAATAGGGGCACTTTTAAAATTTTCATTTTTGACCAAAATCGATGGGTCCGGGGCTTAGGGGATTTATCATATGCCACAAAACCGTTGAAGCTCCTGTTCAAAAATCATGCTCCGAAATCAACTTTTTTCATCTCAGGGATTCATTTTGGGATGGTAACTAAAGTTTAAAGCAGAAATAGGGGCACTTTTAAAATTTTCATTTTTGACCAAAATCGATGGGTCCGGGGCTTAGGGAATTTCTCATATGCCCCAAAACCGTTGAAGCTCCTGTTCAAAAATTATGCTCCGAAATCAACTTTTTTCATCTCAGGGATTCATTTTGGGATGGTAACTAAAGTTTAAAGCAGAAATAGGGGCACTTTTAAAATTTTCATTTTTGACCAAAATCGATGGGTCCGGGGCTTAGGGAATTTCTCATATGCCCCAAAACCGTTGAATCTCCTGTTCACAAATCATGCTCTGAAATCAACTTTTTTCATCTCAGGGATTCATTTTGGGATGGTAACTAAAGTTTAAAGCAGAAATAGGGGCACTTTTAAAATTTTCATTTTAGACCAAAATCGATGGGTCCGGGGCTTAGGGAATTTCTCATATGCCCCAAAACCGTTGAAGCTCCTGTTCAAAAATCATGCTCCGAAATCAACTTTTTTCATCTCCGAGATTCATTTTGGGATGGTAACTAAAGTTTTAAGCAGAAATAGGGGCACTTTTAAAATTTTCATTTTTGACCAGAATCGATGGGTCCGGGGCTTAGGGAATTTCTCATATGCCACAAAACCGTTGAAGCTCCTGTTCAAAAATCATGCTCTGAAATCAACTTTTTTCATCTCAGGGATTCATTTTGGGATGGTAACTAAAGTTTAAAGCAGAAATAGGGGCACTTTTAAAATTTCCATTTTTGACCAAAATCGATGGGTCCGGGGCTAAGGGAATTTCTCATATGCCCCAAAACCGTTGAATCTCCTGTTCACAAATCATGCTCTGAAATCAACTTTTTTCATCTCAGGGATTCATTTTGGGATGGTAACTAAAGTTTAAAGCAGAAATAGGGGCACTTTTAAAATTTTCATTTTTGACCAAAATCGATGGGTCCGGGGCTTAGGGAATTTCTCATATGCCCCAAAACTGTTGAAGCTCCTGTTCAAAAATCATGCTCCGAAATCAACTTTTTTCATCTCAGGGATTCATTTTGGGATGGTAACTAAAGTTTAAAGCAGAAATAGGGGCACTTTTAAAATTTTCATTTTTGACCAAAATCGATGGGTCCGGGGCTTAGGGAATTTCTCATATGCCACAAAACCGTTGAAGCTCCTGTTCAAAAATCATGCTCCGAAATCAACTTTTTTCATCTCAGGGATTCATTTTGGGATGGTAACTAAAGTTTTAAGCAGAAATAGGGGCACTTTTAAAAATTTCATTTTTGGCCAAAATCGATGGGTCCGGGGCTTAGGGAATTTCTCATATGCCCCAAAACTGTTGAAGCTCCTGTTCAAAAATCATGCTCCGAAATCAACTTTTTTCATCTCAGGGATTCATTTTGGGATGGTAACTAAAGTTTAAAGCAGAAATAGGGGCACTTTTAAAAATTTCATTTTTGGCCAAAATCGATGGGTCCGGGGCTTAGGGAATTTCTCATATGCCCCAAAACTGTTGAAGCTCCTGTTCAAAAATCATGCTCCGAAATCAACTTTTTTAATCTCAGGGATTCATTTTGGGATGGTAACTAAAGTTTAAAGCAGAAATAGGGGCACTTTTAAAATTTTCATTTTTGACCAAAATCGATGGGTCCGGGGCTTAGGGAATTTCTCATATGCCCCAAAACCTTTGAAGCTCCTGTTCAAAAATCATGCTCCGAAATCAACTTTTTTCATCTCAGGGATTCATTTTGGGATTGTAACTAAAGTTTAAAGCAGAAATAGGGGCACTTTTAAAATTTTCATTTTAGACCAAAATCGATGGGTCCGGGGCTTAGGGAATTTCTCATATGCCACAAAACCGTTGAAGCTCCTGTTCAAAAATCATGCTCCGAAATCAACTTTTTTCCTCTCAGGGATTCATTTTGGGATGGTAACTAAAGTTTAAAGCAGAAATAGGGGCACTTTTAAAATTTTCATTTTTGACCAGAATCGATGGGTCCGGGGCTTAGGGAATTTCTCATATGCCACAAAACCGTTGAAGCTCCTGTTCAAAAATCATGCTCCGAAATCAACTTTTTTCCTCTCAGGGATTCATTTTGGGATGGTAACTAAAGTTTAAAGCAGAAATAGGGGCACTTTTAAAATTTTCATTTTTGACCAAAATCGATGGGTCCGGGGCTTAGGGAATTTCTCATATGCCCCAAAACCGTTGAATCTCCTGTTCACAAATCATGCTCTGAAATCAACTTTTTTCATCTCAGGGATTCATTTTGGGATGGTAACTAAAGTTTAAAGCAGAAATAGGGGCACTTTTAAAATTTTCATTTTAGACCAAAATCGATGGGTCCGGGGCTTAGGGAATTTCTCATATGCCACAAAACCGTTGAAGCTCCTGTTCAAAAATCATGCTCCGAAATCAACTTTTTTCATCTTAGGGATTCATTTTGGGATGGTAACTAAAGTTTAAAGCAGAAATAGGGGCACTTTTAAAATTTTCATTTTTGACTAGAATCGATGGGTCCGGGGCGTAGGGAATTTCTCATATGCCACAAAACCATTGAAGCTCCTGTTCAAAAATCATGCTCCGAAATAAACTTTTTTCCTCTCAGGGATTCATTTTGGGATGGTAACTAAAGTTTAAAGCAGAAATAGGGGCACTTTTAAAATTTTCATTTTTGACCAAAATCGATGGGTCCGGGGCTTAGGGAATTTCTCATATGCCACAAAACCGTTGAAGCTCCTGTTCAAAAATCATGATCCGAAATCAACTTTTTTCATCTCACGGATTCATTTTGGGATGGTAACTAAAGTTTAAAGCAGAAATAGGGGCACTTTTAAAATTTTCATTTTTGACCAAAATCGATGGGTCCGGGGCTTAGGGAATTTCTCATATGCCCCAAAACCGTTGAAGCTCCTGTTCTAAATTCATGCTCCGAAATCAACTCTTTTCATCTCAGGGATTCATTTTGGGATGGTAACTAAAGTTTAAAGCAGAAATAGGGGCACTTTTAAAATTTTCATTTTTGACCAAAATCGATGGGTCCGGGGCTTAGGGAATTTATCATATGCCCCAAAACCGTTGAAGCTCCTGTTCAAAAATCATGTCCGAAATCAACTTTTTTCATCTCAGGGATTCATTTTGGGATGGTAACTAAAGTTTAAAGCAGAAATAGGGGCACTTTTAAAATTTTCATTTTTGACCAAAATCGATGGGTCCGGGGCTTAGGGAATTTCTCATATGCCCCAAAACCGTTGAATCTCCTGTTCACAAATCATGCTCCGAAATCAACTTTTTTCATCTCAGGGATTCATTTTGGGATGGTAACTAAAGTTTTAAGCAGAAATAGGGGCACTTTTAAAATTTTCATTTTTGACCAGAATCGATGGGTCCGGGGCTTAGGGAATTTCTCATATGCCCCAAAACCGTTGAAGCTCCTGTTCAAAAATCATGCTCCGAAATCAACTTTTTTCATCTCAGGGATTCATTTTGGGATGGTAACTAAAGTTTAAAGCAGAAATAGGGGCACTTTTAAAATTTTCATTTTTGACCAAAATCGATGGGTCCGGGGCATAAGGAATTTCTCATATGCCCCAAAACCGTTGAAGCTCCTGTTCAAAAATCATGCTCTGAAATCAACTTTTTTCATCTCAGGGATTCATTTTGGGATGGTAACTAAAGTTTAAAGCAGAAATAGGGGCACTTTTAAAATTTTCATTTTAGACCAAAATCGATGGGTCCTGGGCTTAGGGAATTTCTCATATGCCCCAAAACCGTTGAAGCTCCTGTTCAAAAATCATGCTCCGAAATCAACTTTTTTCATCTCAGGGATTCATTTTGGGATGGTAACTAAAGTTTAAAGCAGAAATAGGGGCACTTTTAACATTTTCATTTTTGGCCAAAATCGATGGGTCCGGGGCTTAGGGAATTTCTCATATGCCCCAAAACTGTTGAAGCTCCTGTTCAAAAATCATGCTCCGAAATCAACTTTTTTAATCTCAGGGATTCATTTTGGGATGGTAACTAAAGTTTAAAGCAGAAATAGGGGCACTTTTAAAATTTTCATTTTTGAACAAAATCGATGGGTCCGGGGCTTAGGGAATTTCTCATATGCCCCAAAACCGTTAAAGCTCCTGTTCAAAAATCATGCTCCGAAATCAACTTTTTTCATCTCAGGGATTTATTTTGGGATGGTAACTAAAGTTTAAAGCAGAAATAGGGACACTCTTAACATTTTCATTTTTGACCAAAATCGATGGGTCCGGGGCTTAGGGAATTTCTCATATGCCCCAAAACCGTTGAAGCTCCTGTTCAAAAATCATGCTCCGAAATCAACTTTTTTCATCTCAGGGATTTATTTTGGGATGGTAACTAAAGTTTAAAGCAGAAATAGGGGCACTTTTAAAATTTTCATTTTTGACCAAAATCGATGGGTCCGGGGCTTATGGAATTTCTCATATGCCACAAAACCGTTGAAGCTCCTGTTCAAAAATCATGCTCTGAAATCAACTTTTTTCATCTCTGGGATTCATTTTGGGATGGTAACTAAAGTTTAAAGCAGAAATAGGGGCACTTTTAAAATTTTCATTTTAGACCAAAATCGATGGGTCCTGGGCTTAGGGAATTTCTCATATGCCACAAAACCGTTGAAGCTCCTGTTCAAAAATCATGCTCCGAAATCAACTTTTTTCATCTCAGGGATTCATTTTGGGATGGTAACTAAAGTTTAAAGCAGAAATAGGGGCACTTTTAAAATTTTCATTTTTGACCAAAATCGATGGGTCCGGGGCTTAGGGAATTTCTCATATGCCACAAAACCGTTGAAGCTCCTGTTCAAAAATCATGCTCCGAAATCAACTTTTTTCATCTCAGGGATTCATTTTGGGATGGTAACTAAAGTTTAAAGCAGAAATAGGGGCACTTTTAAAATTTTCATTTTTGGCCAAAATCGATGGGTCCGGGGCTTAGGGAATTTCTCATATGCCACTAAACCGTTGAAGCTCCTGTTCAAAAATCATGCTCCGAAATCAACTTTTTTCATCTCAGGGATTCATTTTGGGATGGTAACTAAAGTTTAAAGCAGAAATAGGGGCACTTTTAAAATTTTCATTTTTGACCAAAATCGATGGGTCCTGGGCTTAGGGAATTTCTCATATGCCCCAAAACCGTTGAAGCTCCTGTTCAAAAATCATGCTCCGAAATCAACTATTTTCATCTTAGGGATTCATTTTGGGATGGTAACTAAAGTTTAAAGCAGAAATAGGGGCACTTTTAAAATTTTCATTTTTGAACAAAATCGATGGGTCCGGGGCTTAGGGAATTTCTCATATGCCCCAAAACCGTTAAAGCTCCTGTTCAAAAATCATGCTCCGAAATCAACTTTTTTCATCTCAGGGATTTATTTTGGGATGGTAACTAAAGTTTAAAGCAGAAATAGGGACACTTTTAACATTTTCATTTTTGACCAAAATCGATGGGTCCGGGGCTTATGGAATTTCTCATATGCCACAAAACCGTTGAAGCTCCTGTTCAAAAATCATGCTCTGAAATCAACTTTTTTCATCTCTGGGATTCATTTTGGGATGGTAACTAAAGTTTAAAGCAGAAATAGGGGCACTTTTAAAATTTTCATTTTTGACCAAAATCGATGGGTCCGGGGCTTAGGGAATTTCTCATATGCCCCAAAACCGTTGAAGCTCCTGTTCAAAAATCATGCTCCGAAATCAACTTTTTTCATCTCAGGGATTCATTTTGGGATGGTAACTAAAGTTTAAAGCAGAAATAGGGGCACTTTTAAAATTTTCATTTTTGACCAAAATTGATGGGTCCGGGGCTTAGGGAATTTCTCATATGCCACAAAACCGTTGAAGCTCCTGTTCAAAAATCATGCTCCGAAATCAACTTTTTTCATCTCAGGGATTCATTTTGGGATGGTAACTAAAGTTTAAAGCAGAAATAGGGGCACTTTTAAAATTTTCATTTTTGGCCAAAATCGATGGGTCCGGGGCTTAGGGAATTTCTCATATGCCCCAAAACTGTTGAAGCTCCTGTTCAAAAATCATGCTCCGAAATCAACTTTTTTCATCTCAGGGATTCATTTTGGGATGGTAACTAAAGTTTAAAGCAGAAATAGGGGCACTTTTAAAATTTTCATTTTTGGCCAAAATCGATGGGTCCGGGGCTTAGGGAATTTCTCATATGCCCCAAAACCGTTGAAGCTCCTGTTCAAAAATCATGCTCCGAAATCAACTTTTTTCATCTCAGGGATTCATTTTGGGATGGTAACTAAAGTTTAAAGCAGAAATAGGGGCACTTTTAAAATTTTCATTTTTGACCAAAATCGATGGTTCCGGGGCTTAGGGAATTTCTCATATGCCACTAAACCGTTGAAGCTCCTGTTCAAAAATCATGCTCCGAAATCAACTTTTTTCATCTCAGGGATTCATTTTGGGATGGTAACTAAAGTTTAAAGCAGAAATAGGGGCACTTTTAAAATTTTCATTTTTGACCAAAATCGATGGGTCCTGGGCTTAGGGAATTTCTCATATGCCCCAAAACCGTTGAAGCTCCTGTTCAAAAATCATGCTCCGAAATCAACTATTTTCATCTTAGGGATTCATTTTGGGATGGTAACTAAAGTTTAAAGCAGAAATAGGGGCACTTTTAAAATTTTCATTTTTGACCAAAATCGATGGGTCCGGGGCTTAGGGAATTTCTCATATGCCCCAAAACCGTTAAAGCTCCTGTTCAAAAATCATGCTCCGAAATCAACTTTTTTCATCTCAGGGATTTATTTTGGGATGGTAACTAAAGTTTAAAGCAGAAATAGGGACACTTTTAACATTTTCATTTTTGACCAAAATCGATGGGTCCGGGGCTTAGGGAATTTCTCATATGCCACAAAACCGTTGAAGCTCCTGTTCAAAAATCATGCTCTGAAATCAACTTTTTTCATCTCTGGGATTCATTTTGGGATGGTAACTAAAGTTTAAAGCAGAAATAGGGGCACTTTTAAAATTTTCATTTTAGACCAAAATCGATGGGTCCTGGGCTTAGGGAATTTCTCATATGCCACAAAACCGTTGAAGCTCCTGTTCAAAAATCATGCTCCGAAATCAACTTTTTTCATCTCAGGGATTCATTTTGGGATGGTAACTAAAGTTTAAAGCAGAAATAGGGGCACTTTTAAAATTTTCATTTTTGACCAAAATCGATGGGTCCGGGGCTTAGGGAATTTCTCATATGCCACAAAACCGTTGAAGCTCCTGTTCAAAAATCATGCTCCGAAATCAACTTTTTTCATCTCAGGGATTCATTTTGGGATGGTAACTAAAGTTTAAAGCAGAAATAGGGGCACTTTTAAAATTTTCATTTTTGGCCAAAATCGATGGGTCCGGGGCTTAGGGAATTTCTCATATGCCCCAAAACTGTTGAAGCTCCTGTTCAAAAATCATGCTCCGAAATCAACTTTTTTCATCTCAGGGATTCATTTTGGGATGGTAACTAAAGTTTAAAGCAGAAATAGGGGCACTTTTAAAATTTTCATTTTTGACCAAAATCGATGGGTCCGGGGCTTAGGGAATTTCTCATATGCCCCAAAACCGTTGAAGCTCCTGTTCAAAAATCATGCTCCGAAATCAACTTTTTTCATCTCAGGGATTCATTTTGGGATGGTAACTAAAGTTTAAAGCAGAAATAGGGGCACTTTTAAAATTTTCATTTTTGACCAAAATCGATGGTTCCGGGGCTTAGGGAATTTCTCATATGCCACTAAACCGTTGAAGCTCCTGTTCAAAAATCATGCTCCGAAATCAACTTTTTTCATCTCAGGGATTCATTTTGGGATGGTAACTAAAGTTTAAAGCAGAAATAGGGGCACTTTTAAAATTTTCATTTTTGACCAAAATCGATGGGTCCGGGGCTTAGGGAATTTCTCATATGCCCCAAAACCGTTAAAGCTCCTGTTCAAAAATCATGCTCCGAAATCAACTTTTTTCATCTCAGGGATTTATTTTGGGATGGTAACTAAAGTTTAAAGCAGAAATAGGGACACTTTTAACATTTTCATTTTTGACCAAAATCGATGGGTCCGGGGCTTAGGGAATTTCTCATATGCCACAAAACCGTTGAAGCTCCTGTTCAAAAATCATGCTCTGAAATCAACTTTTTTCATCTCTGGGATTCATTTTGGGATGGTAACTAAAGTTTAAAGCAGAAATAGGGGCACTTTTAAAATTTTCATTTTAGACCAAAATCGATGGGTCCTGGGCTTAGGGAATTTCTCATATGCCCCAAAACCGTTGAAGCTCCTGTTCAAAAATCATGCTCCGAAATCAACTTTTTTCATCTCAGGGATTCATTTTGGGATGGTAACTAAAGTTTAAAGCAGAAATAGGGGCACTTTTAAAATTTTCATTTTTGACCAAAATCGATGGTTCCGGGGCTTAGGGAATTTCTCATATGCCCCTAAACCGTTGAAGCTCCTGTTCAAAAATCATGCTCCGAAATCAACTTTTTTCATCTCAGGGATTCATTTTGGGATGGTAACTAAAGTTTAAAGCAGAAATAGGGGCACTTTTAAAATTTTCATTTTTGACCAAAATCGATGGGTCCTGGGCTTAGGGAATTTCTCATATGCCCCAAAACCGTTGAAGCTCCTGTTCAAAAATCATGCTCCGAAATCAACTATTTTCATCTTAGGGATTCATTTTGGGATGGTAACTAAAGTTTAAAGCAGAAATAGGGGCACTTTTAAAATTTTCATTTTTGAACAAAATCGATGGGTCCGGAACTTAGGGAATTTCTCATATGCCCCAAAACCGTTAAAGCTCCTGTTCAAAAATTATGCTCCGAAATCAACTTTTTTCATCTCAGGGATTTATTTTGGGATGGTAACTAAAGTTTAAAGCAGAAATAGGGACACTTTTAACATTTTCATTTTTGACCAAAATCGATGGGTCCGGGGCTTAGGGAATTTCTCATATGCCCCAAAACCGTTGAAGCTCCTGTTCAAAAATCATGCTCCGAAATCAACTTTTTTCATCTCAGGGATTCATTTTGGGATGGTAACTAAAGTTTAAGGCAGAAATAGGGGCACTTTTAAAATTTTCATTTTTGACCAAAATCTATGGGTCCGGGGCTTAGGGAATTTCTCATATGCCACAAAACCGTTGAAGCTCCTGTTCAAAAATCATGCTCCGAAATCAACTTTTTTCATCTCAGGGATTCATTTTGGGATGGTAACTAAAGTTTAAAGCAGAAATAGGGGCACTTTTAAAATTTTCATTTTTGACCAAAATCGATGGGTCCGGGGCTTAGGGGATTTATCATATGCCACAATACCGTTGAAGCTCCTGTTCAAAAATCATGCTCCGAAATCAACTTTTTTCATCTCAGGGATTCATTTTGGGATGGTAACTAAAGTTTAAAGCAGAAATAGGGGCACTTTTAAAATTTTCATTTTTGACCAAAATCGATGGGTCCGGGGCTTAGGGAATTTCTCATATGCCCCAAAACCGTTGAAGCTCCTGTTCAAAAATTATGCTCCGAAATCAACTTTTTTCATCTCAGGGATTCATTTTGGGATGGTAACTAAAGTTTAAAGCAGAAATAGGGGCACTTTTAAAATTTTCATTTTTGACCAAAATCGATGGGTCCGGGGCTTAGGGAATTTCTCATATGCCCCAAAACCGTTGAATCTCCTGTTCACAAATCATGCTCTGAAATCAACTTTTTTCATCTCAGGGATTCATTTTGGGATGGTAACTAAAGTTTAAAGCAGAAATAGGGGCACTTTTAAAATTTTCATTTTAGACCAAAATCGATGGGTCCGGGGCTTAGGGAATTTCTCATATGCCCCAAAACCGTTGAAGCTCCTGTTCAAAAATCATGCTCCGAAATCAACTTTTTTCATCTCCGAGATTCATTTTGGGATGGTAACTAAAGTTTTAAGCAGAAATAGGGGCACTTTTAAAATTTTCATTTTTGACCAGAATCGATGGGTCCGGGGCTTAGGGAATTTCTCATATGCCACAAAACCGTTGAAGCTCCTGTTCAAAAATCATGCTCTGAAATCAACTTTTTTCATCTCAGGGATTCATTTTGGGATGGTAACTAAAGTTTAAAGCAGAAATAGGGGCACTTTTAAAATTTCCATTTTTGACCAAAATCGATGGGTCCGGGGCTAAGGGAATTTCTCATATGCCCCAAAACCGTTGAATCTCCTGTTCACAAATCATGCTCTGAAATCAACTTTTTTCATCTCAGGGATTCATTTTGGGATGGTAACTAAAGTTTAAAGCAGAAATAGGGGCACTTT
Organism: Pseudophryne corroboree; assembly: GCF_028390025.1. Lineage (NCBI taxonomy): Eukaryota > Metazoa > Chordata > Amphibia > Anura > Myobatrachidae > Pseudophryne > Pseudophryne corroboree. The sequence goes on along the minus strand of NW_026968085.1, from coordinate 102,413 downwards.
TAAAATTTTCATTTTTGACCAAAATCGATGGGTCCGGGGCTTAGGGAATTTCTCATATGCCCCAAAACTGTTGAAGCTCCTGTTCAAAAATCATGCTCCGAAATCAACTTTTTTCATCTCAGGGATTCATTTTGGGATGGTAACTAAAGTTTAAAGCAGAAATAGGGGCACTTTTAAAATTTTCATTTTTGACCAAAATCGATGGGTCCGGGGCTTAGGGAATTTCTCATATGCCACAAAACCGTTGAAGCTCCTGTTCAAAAATCATGCTCCGAAATCAACTTTTTTCATCTCAGGGATTCATTTTGGGATGGTAACTAAAGTTTTAAGCAGAAATAGGGGCACTTTTAAAAATTTCATTTTTGGCCAAAATCGATGGGTCCGGGGCTTAGGGAATTTCTCATATGCCCCAAAACTGTTGAAGCTCCTGTTCAAAAATCATGCTCCGAAATCAACTTTTTTCATCTCAGGGATTCATTTTGGGATGGTAACTAAAGTTTAAAGCAGAAATAGGGGCACTTTTAAAAATTTCATTTTTGGCCAAAATCGATGGGTCCGGGGCTTAGGGAATTTCTCATATGCCCCAAAACTGTTGAAGCTCCTGTTCAAAAATCATGCTCCGAAATCAACTTTTTTAATCTCAGGGATTCATTTTGGGATGGTAACTAAAGTTTAAAGCAGAAATAGGGGCACTTTTAAAATTTTCATTTTTGACCAAAATCGATGGGTCCGGGGCTTAGGGAATTTCTCATATGCCCCAAAACCGTTGAATCTCCTGTTCACAAATCATGCTCTGAAATCAACTTTTTTCATCTCAGGGATTCATTTTGGGATGGTAACTAAAGTTTAAAGCAGAAATAGGGGCACTTTTAAAATTTTCATTTTTGACCAAAATCGATGGGTCCGGGGCTTAGGGAATTTCTCATATGCCCCAAAACCTTTGAAGCTCCTGTTCAAAAATCATGCTCCGAAATCAACTTTTTTCATCTCAGGGATTCATTTTGGGATTGTAACTAAAGTTTAAAGCAGAAATAGGGGCACTTTTAAAATTTTCATTTTAGACCAAAATCGATGGGTCCGGGGCTTAGGGAATTTCTCATATGCCACAAAACCGTTGAAGCTCCTGTTCAAAAATCATGCTCCGAAATCAACTTTTTTCCTCTCAGGGATTCATTTTGGGATGGTAACTAAAGTTTAAAGCAGAAATAGGGGCACTTTTAAAATTTTCATTTTTGACCAGAATCGATGGGTCCGGGGCTTAGGGAATTTCTCATATGCCACAAAACCGTTGAAGCTCCTGTTCAAAAATCATGCTCCGAAATCAACTTTTTTCCTCTCAGGGATTCATTTTGGGATGGTAACTAAAGTTTAAAGCAGAAATAGGGGCACTTTTAAAATTTTCATTTTTGACCAAAATCGATGGGTCCGGGGCTTAGGGAATTTCTCATATGCCCCAAAACCGTTGAATCTCCTGTTCACAAATCATGCTCTGAAATCAACTTTTTTCATCTCAGGGATTCATTTTGGGATGGTAACTAAAGTTTAAAGCAGAAATAGGGGCACTTTTAAAATTTTCATTTTAGACCAAAATCGATGGGTCCGGGGCTTAGGGAATTTCTCATATGCCACAAAACCGTTGAAGCTCCTGTTCAAAAATCATGCTCCGAAATCAACTTTTTTCATCTTAGGGATTCATTTTGGGATGGTAACTAAAGTTTAAAGCAGAAATAGGGGCACTTTTAAAATTTTCATTTTTGACTAGAATCGATGGGTCCGGGGCGTAGGGAATTTCTCATATGCCACAAAACCATTGAAGCTCCTGTTCAAAAATCATGCTCCGAAATAAACTTTTTTCCTCTCAGGGATTCATTTTGGGATGGTAACTAAAGTTTAAAGCAGAAATAGGGGCACTTTTAAAATTTTCATTTTTGACCAAAATCGATGGGTCCGGGGCTTAGGGAATTTCTCATATGCCACAAAACCGTTGAAGCTCCTGTTCAAAAATCATGATCCGAAATCAACTTTTTTCATCTCACGGATTCATTTTGGGATGGTAACTAAAGTTTAAAGCAGAAATAGGGGCACTTTTAAAATTTTCATTTTTGACCAAAATCGATGGGTCCGGGGCTTAGGGAATTTCTCATATGCCCCAAAACCGTTGAAGCTCCTGTTCTAAATTCATGCTCCGAAATCAACTCTTTTCATCTCAGGGATTCATTTTGGGATGGTAACTAAAGTTTAAAGCAGAAATAGGGGCACTTTTAAAATTTTCATTTTTGACCAAAATCGATGGGTCCGGGGCTTAGGGAATTTATCATATGCCCCAAAACCGTTGAAGCTCCTGTTCAAAAATCATGTCCGAAATCAACTTTTTTCATCTCAGGGATTCATTTTGGGATGGTAACTAAAGTTTAAAGCAGAAATAGGGGCACTTTTAAAATTTTCATTTTTGACCAAAATCGATGGGTCCGGGGCTTAGGGAATTTCTCATATGCCCCAAAACCGTTGAATCTCCTGTTCACAAATCATGCTCCGAAATCAACTTTTTTCATCTCAGGGATTCATTTTGGGATGGTAACTAAAGTTTTAAGCAGAAATAGGGGCACTTTTAAAATTTTCATTTTTGACCAGAATCGATGGGTCCGGGGCTTAGGGAATTTCTCATATGCCCCAAAACCGTTGAAGCTCCTGTTCAAAAATCATGCTCCGAAATCAACTTTTTTCATCTCAGGGATTCATTTTGGGATGGTAACTAAAGTTTAAAGCAGAAATAGGGGCACTTTTAAAATTTTCATTTTTGACCAAAATCGATGGGTCCGGGGCATAAGGAATTTCTCATATGCCCCAAAACCGTTGAAGCTCCTGTTCAAAAATCATGCTCTGAAATCAACTTTTTTCATCTCAGGGATTCATTTTGGGATGGTAACTAAAGTTTAAAGCAGAAATAGGGGCACTTTTAAAATTTTCATTTTAGACCAAAATCGATGGGTCCTGGGCTTAGGGAATTTCTCATATGCCCCAAAACCGTTGAAGCTCCTGTTCAAAAATCATGCTCCGAAATCAACTTTTTTCATCTCAGGGATTCATTTTGGGATGGTAACTAAAGTTTAAAGCAGAAATAGGGGCACTTTTAACATTTTCATTTTTGGCCAAAATCGATGGGTCCGGGGCTTAGGGAATTTCTCATATGCCCCAAAACTGTTGAAGCTCCTGTTCAAAAATCATGCTCCGAAATCAACTTTTTTAATCTCAGGGATTCATTTTGGGATGGTAACTAAAGTTTAAAGCAGAAATAGGGGCACTTTTAACATTTTCATTTTTGGCCAAAATCGATGGGTCCGGGGCTTAGGGAATTTCTCATATGCCCCAAAACTGTTGAAGCTCCTGTTCAAAAATCATGCTCCGAAATCAACTTTTTTAATCTCAGGGATTCATTTTGGGATGGTAACTAAAGTTTAAAGCAGAAATAGGGGCACTTTTAAAATTTTCATTTTTGACCAAAATCGATGGGTCCGGGGCTTAGGGAATTTCTCATATGCCCCAAAACCGTTGAAGCTCCTGTTAAAAAATCATGCTCCGAAATCAACTTTTTTCATCTCAGGGATTCATTTTGGGATGGTAACTAAAGTTTAAAGCAGAAATAGGGGCACTTTTAAAATTTTCATTTTTGACCAAAATCGATGGGTCCGGGGCTTAGGGAATTTCTCATATGCCCCAAAACCTTTGAAGCTCCTGTTCAAAAATCATGCTCCGAAATCAACTTTTTTCATCTCAGGGATTCATTTTGGGATGGTAACTAAAGTTTAAAGCAGAAATAGGGGCACTTTTAAAATTTTCATTTTAGACCAAAATCGATGGGTCCGGGGCTTAGGGAATTTCTCATATGCCACAAAACCGTTGAAGCTCCTGTTCAAAAATCATGCTCCGAAATCAACTTTTTTCATCTCAGGGATTCATTTTGGGATGGTAACTAAAGTTTAAAGCAGAAATAGGGGCACTTTTAAAATTTTCATTTTTGACCAGAATCGATGGGTCCGGGGCTTAGGGAATTTCTCATATGCCACAAAACCGTTGAAGCTCCTGTTCAAAAATCATGCTCCGAAATCAACTTTTTTCCTCTCAGGGATTCATTTTGGGATGGTAACTAAAGTTTAAAGCAGAAATAGGGGCACTTTTAAAATTTTCATTTTTGACCAAAATCGATGGGTCCGGGGCTTAGGGAATTTCTCATATGCCCCAAAACCGTTGAATCTCCTGTTCACAAATCATGCTCTGAAATCAACTTTTTTCATCTCAGGGATTCATTTTGGGATGGTAACTAAAGTTTAAAGCAGAAATAGGGGCACTTTTAAAATTTTCATTTTAGACCAAAATCGATGGGTCCGGGGCTTAGGGAATTTCTCATATGCCACAAAACCGTTGAAGCTCCTGTTCAAAAATCATGCTCCGAAATCAACTTTTTTCATCTTAGGGATTCATTTTGGGATGGTAACTAAAGTTTAAAGCAGAAATAGGGGCACTTTTAAAATTTTCATTTTTGACCAGAATCGATGGGTCCGGGGCGTAGGGAATTTCTCATATGCCACAAAACCATTGAAGCTCCTGTTCAAAAATCATGCTCCGAAATCAACTTTTTTCATCTCAGGGATTCATTTTGGGATGGTAACTAAAGTTTAAAGCAGAAATAGGGGCACTTTTAAAATTTTCATTTTTGACCAAAATCGATGGGTCCGGGGCTTAGGGAATTTCTCATATGCCACAAAACCGTTGAAGCTCCTGTTCAAAAATCATGCTCCGAAATCAACTTTTTTCATCTTAGGGATTCATTTTGGGATGGTAACTAAAGTTTAAAGCAGAAATAGGGGCACTTTTAAAATTTTCATTTTTGACCAGAATCGATGGGTCCGGGGCGTAGGGAATTTCTCATATGCCACAAAACCATTGAAGCTCCTGTTCAAAAATCATGATCCGAAATCAACTTTTTTCATCTCAGGGATTAATTTGGAGATGGTAACTAAAGTTTAAAGCAGAAATAGGGGCACTTTTAAAATTTTCATTTTTGACCAAAATCGATGGGTCCGGGGCTTAGGGAATTTCTCATATGCCCCAAAACCGTTGAAGCTCCTGTTCAAAAATCATGCTCCGAAATCAACTTTTTTCATCTCAGGGATTCATTTTGGGATGGTAACTAAAGTTTAAAGCAGAAATAGGGGCACTTTTAAAATTTTCATTTTTGACCAAAATCGATGGGTCCGGGGCTTAGGGAATTTCTCATATGCCCAAAAACCGTTGAAGCTCCTGTTCTAAATTCATGCTCCGAAATCAACTCTTTTCATCTCAGGGATTCATTTTGGGATGGTAACTAAAGTTTAAAGCAGAAATAGGGGCACTTTTAAAATTTTCATTTTTGACCAAAATCGATGGGTCCGGGGCTTAGGGAATTTCTCATATGCCCCAAAACCGTTGAAGCTCCTGTTCAAAAATCATGTCCGAAATCAACTTTTTTCATCTCAGGGATTCATTTTGGGATGGTAACTAAAGTTTAAAGCAGAAATAGGGGCACTTTTAAAATTTTCATTTTTGACGAAAATCGATGGGTCCGGGGCTTAGGGAATTTCTCATATGCCCCAAAACCGTTGAATCTCCTGTTCACAAATCATGCTCCGAAATCAACTTTTTTCATCTCAGGGATTCATTTTGGGATGGTAACTAAAGTTTTAAGCAGAAATAGGGGCACTTTTAAAATTTTCATTTTTGACCAGAATCGATGGGTCCGGGGCTTAGGGAATTTCTCATATGCCCCAAAACCGTTGAAGCTCCTGTTCAAAAATCATGCTCCGAAATCAACTTTTTTCATCTCAGGGATTCATTTTGGGATGGTAACTAAAGTTTAAAGCAGAAATAGGGGCACTTTTAAAATTTTCATTTTTGACCAAAATCGATGGGTCCGGGGCATAAGGAATTTCTCATATGCCCCAAAACCGTTGAAGCTCCTGTTCAAAAATCATGCTCTGAAATCAACTTTTTTCATCTCAGGGATTCAGTTTGGGATGGTATCTAAAGTTTAAAGCAGAAATAGGGGCACTTTTAAAATGTTCATTTTTGACCAAAATCGATGGGTCCGGGGCTTAGGGAATTTCTCATATGCCCCAAAACCGTTGAAGCTCCTGTTCAAAAATCATGTCTGAAATCAACTTTTTTCATCTCAGGGATTCATTTTGGGATGGTAACTAAAGTTTAAAGCAGAAATAGGGGCACTTTTAAAATTTTCATTTTTGACCAAAATCGATGGGTCCGGGGCTTAGGGAATTTCTCATATGCCCCAAAACCGTTGAATCTCCTGTTCACAAATCATGCTCTGAAATCAATTTTTTTCATCTCAGGGATTCATTTTGGGATGGTAACTAAAGTTTAAAGCAGAAATAGGGGCAATTTTAAAATTTTCATTTTAGACCAAAATCGATGGGTCCGGGGCTTAGGGAATTTCTCATATGCCCCAAAACCGTTGAAGCTCCTGTTAAAAAATCATGCTCCGAAATCAACTTTTTTCATCTCAGGGATTCATTTTGGGATGGTAACTAAAGTTTTAAGCAGAAATAGGGGCACTTTTAAAATTTTCATTTTTGACCAGAATCGATGGGTCCAGGGCTTAGGGAATTTCTCATATGCCACAAAACCGTTGAAGCTCCTGTTCAAAAATCATGCTCTGAAATCAACTTTTTTCATCTCAGGGATTAATTTTGGGATGGTAACTAAAGTTTAAAGCAGAAATAGGGGCACTTTTAAAATTTTCATTTTTGACCAAAATCGATGGGTCCGGGGCTTAGGGAATTTCTCATATGCCCCAAAACCGTTGAATCTCCTGTTCACAAATCATGCTCTGAAATCAACTTTTTTCATCTCAGGGATTCATTTTGGGATGGTAACTAAAGTTTAAAGCAGAAATAGGGGCACTTTTAAAATTTTCATTTTTGACCAAATCGATGGGTCCGGGGCTTAGGGAATTTCTCATGTGCCCCAAAACCGTTGAAGCTCCTGTTCAAAAATCATGCTCCGAAATCAACTTTTTTCATCTCAGGGATTCATTTTGGGATGGTAACTAAAGTTTAAAGCAGAAATAGGGGCACTTTTAAAATTTTCATTTTTGACTAAAATCGATGGGTCTGGGGCTCAGGGAATTTCTCATATGCCACAAAACCGTTGAAGCTCCTGTTCAAAAATCATGATCCGAAATCAACTTTTTTCATCTCACGGATTCATTTTGGGATGGTAACTAAAGTTTAAAGCAGAAATAGGGGCACTTTTAAAATTTTCATTTTTGACCAAAATCGATGGGTCCGGGGCTTAGGGAATTTCTCATATGCCCCAAAACCGTTGAAGCTCCTGTTCAAAAATCATGTCCGAAATCAACTTTTTTCATCTCAGGGATTCATTTTGGGATGGTAACTAAAGTTTAAAGCAGAAATAGGGGCACTTTTAAAATTTTTATTTTTGACCAAAATCGATGGGTCCGGGGCTTAGGGAATTTCTCATATGCCACAAAACTGTTGAAGCTCCTGTTCAAAAATCATGCTCCGAAATCAACTTTTTTCATCTCTGGGATTCATTTTGGGATGGTAACTAAAGTTTAAAGCAGAAATAGGGGCACTTTTAAAATTTTCATTTTTGACCAAAATCGATGGGTCCGGGGCTTAGGGAATTTCTCATATGCCCCAAAACCGTTGAAGCTCCTGTTCAAAAATCATGTCCGAAATCAACTTTTTTCATCTCAGGGATTCATTTTGGGATGGTAACTAAAGTTTTAAGCAGAAATAGGGGCACTTTTAAAATTTTCATTTTTGACCAAAATCGATGGGTCCGGGGCTTAGGGAATTTCTCATATGCCCCAAAACCGTTGAATCTCCTGTTCACAAATCATGCTCCGAAATCAACTTTTTTCATCTCAGGGATTCATTTTGGGATGGTAACTAAAGTTTTAAGCAGAAATAGGGGCACTTTTAAAATTTTCATTTTTGACCAGAATCGATGGGTCCGGGGCTTAGGGAATTTCTCATATGCCCCAAAACCGTTGAAGCTCCTGTTCAAAAATCATGCTCCGAAATCAACTTTTTTCATCTCAGGGATTCATTTTGGGATGGTAACTAAAGTTTAAAGCAGAAATAGGGGCACTTTTAAAATTTTCATTTTTGACCAAAATCGATGGGTCCGGGGCTTAGGGAATTTCTCATATGCCCCAAAACCGTTGAAGCTCCTGTTAAAAAATCATGCTCCGAAATCAACTTTTTTCATCTCAGGGATTCATTTTGGGATGGTAACTAAAGTTTTAAGCAGAAATAGGGGCACTTTTAAAATTTTCATTTTTGACCAGAATCGATGGGTCCGGGGCTTAGGGAATTTCTCATATGCCACAAAACCGTTGAAGCTCCTGTTCAAAAATCATGCTCTGAAATCAACTTTTTTCATCTCAGGGATTCATTTTTGGATGGTAACTAAGTTTAAAGCAGAAATAGGGGCACTTTTAAAATTTTCATTTTTGACCAAAATCGATGGGTCCGGGGCTTAGGGAATTTCTCATATGCCCCAAAACCGTTGAATCTCCTGTTCACAAATCATGCTCTGAAATCAACTTTTTTCATCTCAGGGATTCATTTTGGGATGGTAACTAAAGTTTAAAGCAGAAATAGGGGCACTTTTAAAATTTTCATTTTTGACCAAAATCGATGGGTCCGGGGCTTAGGGAATTTCTCATATGCCCCAAAACCGTTGAAGCTCCTGTTCAAAAATCATGCTCCGAAATCAACTTTTTTCATCTCAGGGATTCATTTTGGGATGGTAACTAAAGTTTAAAGCAGAAATAGGGGCACTTTTAAAATTTTCATTTTTGACCAAAATCGATGGGTCCGGGGCTTAGGGAATTTCTCATATGCCCCAAAACCGTTGAAGCTCCTGTTCAAAAATCATGATCCGAAATCAACTTTTTTCATCTCAGGGATTCATTTTGGGATGGTAACTAAAGTTTAAAGCAGAAATAGGGGCACTTTTAAAATTTTCATTTTTGACCGAAATCGATGGGTCCGGGGCTTAGGGAATTTCTCATATGCCCCAAAACCGTTGAAGCTCCTGTTCAAAAATCATGCTCTGAAATCAACTTTTTTCATCTCAGGGATTCATTTTGGGATGGTAACTAAAGTTTAAAGCAGAAATAGGGGCACTTTTAAAATTTTCATTTTAGACCAAAATCGATGGGTCCGGGGCTTAGGGAATTTCTCATATGCCCCAAAACCGTTGAAGCTCCTGTTCAAAAATCATGCTCCGAAATCAACTTTTTTCATCTCAGGGATTCATTTTGGGATGGTAACTAAAGTTTAAAGCAGAAATAGGGGCACTTTTAAAATTTTCATTTTTGACCAAAATCGATGGGTCCGGGGCTTAGGGAATTTCTCATATGCCCCAAAACCGTTGAAGCTCCTGTTCAAAAATCATGCTCCGAAATCAACTTTTTTCATCTCAGGGATTCATTTTGGGATGGTAACTAAAGTTTAAAGCAGAAATAGGGGCACTTTTAAAATTTTCATTTTTGACCAAAATCGATGGGTCCGGGGCTTAGGGAATTTCTCATACGCCACAAAACCATTGAAGCTCCTTTTCAAAAATCATGCTCCGAAATCAACTTTATTCATCTCAGGGATTCATTTTGGGATGGTAACTAAAGTTTAAAGCAGAAATAGGGGCACTTTTAAAATTTTCATTTTTGACCAAAATCGATGGGTCCGGGGCTTAGGGAATTTCTCATATGCCCCAAAACCGTTGAAGCTCCTGTTCAAAAATCATGCTCCGAAATCAACTTTTTTTCATCTCAGGGATTCATTTTGGGATGGTAACTAAAGTTTAAAGCAGAAATAGGGGCACTTTTAAAATTTTCATTTTTGACCAAAATCGATGGGTCCGGGGCTTAGGGAATTTCTCATATGCCACAAAACCGTTGAAGCTCCTGTTCAAAAATCATGCTCTGAAATCAACTTTTTTCATCTCAGGGATTCATTTTGGGATGGTAACTAAAGTTTAAAGCAGAAATAGGGGCACTTTTAACATTTTCATTTTTGACCAAAATCGATGGGTCCGGGGCTTAGGGAATTTCTCATATGCCACAAAACCGTTGAAGCTCCTGTTCAAAAATCATGCTCCGAAATCAACTTTTTTCATCTCAGGGATTCATTTTGGGACGGTAACTAAAGTTTAAAGCAGAAATAGGGGCACTTTTAAAATTTTCATTTTTGACCAAAATCGATGGGTCCGGGGCTTAGGGAATTTCTCATATGCCACAAAACCGTTGAAGCTCCTGTTCAAAAATCATGCTCTGAAATCAACTTTTTTCATCTCAGGGATTCATTTTGGGATGGTAACTAAAGTTTAAAGCAGAAATAGGGGCACTTTTAAAATTTTCATTTTTGACCAAAATCGATGGGTCCGGGGCTTAGGGAATTTCTCATATGCCACAAAACCGTTGAAGCTCCTGTTCAAAAATCATGCTCCGAAATCAACTTTTTTCATCTCAGGGATTCATTTTGGGATGGTAACTAAAGTTTAAAGCAGAAATAGGGGCACTTTTAAAATTTTCATTTTTGACCAAAATCGATGGGTCCGGGGCTTAGGGAATTTCTCATATGCCACAAAACCGTTGAAGCTCCTGTTCAAAAATCATGCTCCGAAATCAACTTTTTTCATCTCTGGGATTCATTTTGGGATGGTAACTAAAGTTTAAAGCAGAAATAGGGGCACTTTTAAAATTTTCATTTTTGACCAAAATCGATGGGTCCGGGGCTTAGGGAATTTCTCATATGCCCCAAAACCGTTGAAGCTCCTGTTCAAAAATCATGTCCGAAATCAACTTTTTTCATCTCAGGGATTCATTTTGGGATGGTAACTAAAGTTTAAAGCAGAAATAGGGGCACTTTTAAAATTTTCATTTTTGACCAAAATCGTTGGGCACGGGGCTTAGGGAATTTCTCATATGCCCCAAAACCGTTGAAGCTCCTGTTCAAAAATCATGCTCTGAAATCAACTTTTTTCATCTCAGGGATTCATTTTGGGATGGTAACTAAAGTTTAAAGCAGAAATAGGGGCACTTTTAAAATTTTCATTTTTGACCAAAATCGATGGGTCCGGGGCTTAGGGAATTTCTCATATGCCCCAAAACCGTTGAATCTCCTGTTCACAAATCATGCTCCGAAATCAACTTTTTTCATCTCAGGGATTCATTTTGGGATGGTAACTAAAGTTTTAAGCAGAAATAGGGGCACTTTTAAAATTTTCATTTTTGACCAGAATCGATGGGTCCGGGGCTTAGGGAATTTCTCATATGCCCCAAAACCGTTGAAGCTCCTGTTCAAAAATCATGCTCCGAAATCAACTTTTTTCATCTCAGGGATTCATTTTGGGATGGTAACTAAAGTTTAAAGCAGAAATAGGGGCACTTTTAAAATTTTCATTTTTGACCAAAATCGATGGGTCCGGGGCTTAGGGAATTTCTCATATGCCCCAAAACCGTTGAAGCTCCTGTTAAAAAATCATGCTCCGAAATCAACTTTTTTCATCTCAGGGATTCATTTTGGGATGGTAACTAAAGTTTTAAGCAGAAATAGGGGCACTTTTAAAATTTTCATTTTTGACCAGAATCGATGGGTCCGGGGCTTAGGGAATTTCTCATATGCCACAAAACCGTTGAAGCTCCTGTTCAAAAATCATGCTCTGAAATCAACTTTTTTCATCTCAGGGATTCATTTTGGGATGGTAACTAAAGTTTAAAGCAGAAATAGGGGCACTTTTAAAATTTTCATTTTTGACCAAAATCGATGGGTCCGGGGCTTAGGGAATTTCTCTTATGCCCCAAAACCGTTGAAGCTCCTGTTCAAAAATCATGCTCCGAAATCAACTTTTTTCATCTCAGGGATTCATTTTGGGATGGTAACTAAAGTTTAAAGCAGAAATAGGGGCACTTTTAAAATTTTCATTTTTGACCAAAATCGATGGGTCCGGGGCTTAGGGAATTTCTCATATGCCCCAAAACCGTTGAAGCTCCTGTTCAAAAATCATGATCCGAAATCAACTTTTTTCATCTCAGGGATTCATTTTGGGATGGTAACTAAAGTTTAAAGCAGAAATAGGGGCACTTTTAAAATTTTCATTTTTGACCGAAATCGATGGGTCCGGGGCTTAGGGAATTTCTCATATGCCCCAAAACCGTTGAAGCTCCTGTTCAAAAATCATGCTCTGAAATCAACTTTTTTCATCTCAGGGATTCATTTTGGGATGGTAACTAAAGTTTAAAGCAGAAATAGGGGCACTTTTAAAATTTTCATTTTAGACCAAAATCGATGGGTCCGGGGCTTAGGGAATTTCTCATATGCCCCAAAACCGTTGAAGCTCCTGTTCAAAAATCATGCTCCGAAATCAACTTTTTTCATCTCAGGGATTCATTTTGGGATGGTAACTAAAGTTTAAAGCAGAAATAGGGGCACTTTTAAAATTTTCATTTTTGACCAAAATCGATGGGTCCGGGGCTTAGGGAATTTCTCATATGCCCCAAAACCGTTGAAGCTCCTGTTCAAAAATCATGCTCCGAAATCAACTTTTTTCATCTCAGGGATTCATTTTGGGATGGTAACTAAAGTTTAAAGCAGAAATAGGGGCACTTTTAAAATTTTCATTTTTGACCAAAATCGATGGGTCCGGGGCTTAGGGAATTTCTCATACGCCACAAAACCGTTGAAGCTCCTTTTCAAAAATCATGCTCCGAAATCAACTTTATTCATCTCAGGGATTCATTTTGGGATGGTAACTAAAGTTTAAAGCAGAAATAGGGGCACTTTTAAAATTTTCATTTTTGACCAAAATCGATGGGTCCGGGGCTTAGGGAATTTCTCATATGCCCCAAAACCGTTGAAGCTCCTGTTCAAAAATCATGCTCCGAAATCAACTTTTTTTCATCTCAGGGATTCATTTTGGGATGGTAACTAAAGTTTAAAGCAGAAATAGGGGCACTTTTAAAATTTTCATTTTTGACCAAAATCGATGGGTCCGGGGCTTAGGGAATTTCTCATATGCCACAAAACCGTTGAAGCTCCTGTTCAAAAATCATGCTCTGAAATCAACTTTTTTCATCTCAGGGATTCATTTTGGGATGGTAACTAAAGTTTAAAGCAGAAATAGGGGCACTTTTAAAATTTTCATTTTTGACCAAAATCGATGGGTCCGGGGCTTAGGGAATTTCTCATATGCCACAAAACCGTTGAAGCTCCTGTTCAAAAATCATGCTCCGAAATCAACTTTTTTCATCTCAGGGATTCATTTTGGGATGGTAACTAAAGTTTAAAGCAGAAATAGGGGCACTTTTAAAATTTTCATTTTTGACCAAAATCGATGGGTCCGGGGCTTAGGGAATTTCTCATATGCCACAAAACCGTTGAAGCTCCTGTTCAAAAATCATGCTCCGAAATCAACTTTTTTCATCTCAGGGATTCATTTTGGGATGGTAACTAAAGTTTAAAGCAGAAATAGGGGCACTTTTAAAATTTTCATTTTTGACCAAAATCGATGGGTCCGGGGCTTAGGGAATTTCTCATATGCCACAAAACCGTTGAAGCTCCTGTTCAAAAATCATGCTCTGAAATCAACTTTTTTCATCTCAGGGATTCATTTTGGGATGGTAACTAAAGTTTAAAGCAGAAATAGGGGCACTTTTAAAATTTTCATTTTTGACCAAAATCGATGGGTTCGGGGCTTAGGGAATTTCTCATATGCCACAAAACCGTTGAAGCTCCTGTTCAAAAATCATGCTCCGAAATCAACTTTTTTCATCTCAGGGATTCATTTTGGGATGGTAACTAAAGTTTAAAGCAGAAATAGGGGCACTTTTAAAATTTTCATTTTTGACCAAAATCGATGGGTCCGGGGCTTAGGGAATTTCTCATATGCCACAAAACCGTTGAAGCTCCTGTTCAAAAATCATGCTCTGAAATCAACTTTTTTCATCTCAGGGATTCATTTTGGGATGGTAACTAAAGTTTAAAGCAGAAATAGGGGCACTTTTAAAATTTTCATTTTTGACCAAAATCGATGGGTCCGGGGCTTAGGGAATTTCTCATATGCCACAAAACCGTTGAAGCTCCTGTTCAAAAATCATGCTCCGAAATCAACTTTTTTCATCTCAGGGATTCATTTTGGGATGGTAACTAAAGTTTAAAGCAGAAATAGGGGCACTTTTAAAATTTTCATTTTTGACCAAAATCGATGGGTCCGGGGCTTAGGGAATTTCTCATATGCCACAAAACCGTTGAAGCTCCTGTTCAAAAATCATGCTCTGAAATCAACTTTTTTCATCTCAGGGATTCATTTTGGGATGGTAACTAAAGTTTAAAGCAGAAATAGGGGCACTTTTAAAATTTTCATTTTTGACCAAAATCGATGGGTCCGGGGCTTAGGGAATTTCTCATATGCCACAAAACCGTTGAAGCTCCTGTTCAAAAATCATGCTCTGAAATCAACTTTTTTCATCTCAGGGATTCATTTTGGGATGGTAACTAAAGTTTAAAGCAGAAATAGGGGCACTTTTAAAATTTTCATTTTAGACCAAAATCGATGGGTCCGGGGCTTAGGGAATTTCTCATATGCCACAAAACCATTGAAGCTCCTGTTCAAAAATCATGCTCCGAAATCAACTTTTTTCATCTCAGGGATTCATTTTGGGATGGTAACTAAAGTTTAAAGCAGAAATAGGGGCACTTTTAAAATTTTCATTTTTGACTGAAATCGATGGGTCCGGGGCTTAGGGAATTTCTCATATGCCCCAAAACCGTTGAAGCTCCTGTTCAAAAATCATGCTCTGAAATCAACTTTTTTCATCTCAGGGATTCATTTTGGGATGGTAACTAAAGTTTAAAGCAGAAATAGGGGCACTTTTAAAATTTTCATTTTTGACCAAAATCGATGGGTCCGGGGCTTAGGGAATTTCTCATATGCCCCAAAACCGTTGAAGCTCCTGTTCAAAAATCATGCTCCGAAATCAACTTTTTTCATCTCAGGGATTCATTTTGGGATGGTAACTAAAGTTTAAAGCAGAAATAGGGGCACTTTTAAAATTTTCATTTTTGACCAAAATCGATGGGTCCGGGGCTTAGGGAATTTCTCATATGCCACAAAACCGTTGAAGCTCCTGTTCAAAAATCATGCTCCGAAATCAACTTTTTTCATCTCAGGGATTCATTTTGGGATGGTAACTAAAGTTTAAAGCAGAAATAGGGGCACTTTTAAAATTTTCATTTTTGACCAAAATCGATGGGTCCGGGGCTTAGGGAATTTCTCATATGCCACAAAACCGTTGAAGCTCCTGTTCAAAAATCATGCTCCGAAATCAACTTTTTTCATCTCAGGGATTCATTTTGGGATGGTAACTAAAGTTTAAAGCAGAAATAGGGGCACTTTTAAAATTTTCATTTTTGACCAAAATCGATGGGTCCGGGGCTTAGGGAATTTCTCATACGCCACAAAACCGTTGAAGCTCCTTTTCAAAAATCATGCTCCGAAATCAACTTTTTTCATCTCAGGGATTCATTTTGGGATGGTAACTAAAGTTTAAAGCAGAAATAGGGGCACTTTTAAAATTTTCATTTTTGACCAAAATCGATGGGTCCGGGGCTTAGGGAATTTCTCATATGCCCCAAAACCGTTGAAGCTCCTGTTCAAAAATAATGCTCCGAAATCAACTTTTTTCATCTCAGGGATTCATTTTGGAATGGTAACTAAAGTTTAAAGCAGAAATAGGGGCACTTTTAAAATTTAAATTTTTGACCAAAATCGATGGGTCCGGGGATTAGGGAATTTCTCATATGCCACAAAACCGTTGAAGCTCCTGTTCAAAAATCATGCTCCAAAATCAACTTTTTTTATCTCAGGGATTCATTTTGGGATGGTAACTAAAGTTTAAAGCAGAAATAGGGGCACTTTTAAAATTTTCATTTTTGACCAAAATCGATGGGTCCGGGGCTTAGGGAATTTCTCATATGCCACAAAACCGTTGAAGCTCCTGTTCAAAAATCATGCTCTGAAATCAACTTTTTTCATCTCAGGGATTCATTTTGGGATGGTAACTAAAGTTTAAAGCAGAAATAGGGGCACTTTTAAAATTTTCATTTTTGACCAAAATCGATGGGTCCGGGGCTTAGGGAATTTCTCATATGCCACAAAACCGTTGAAGCTCCTGTTCAAAAATCATGCTCCGAAATCAACTTTTTTCATCTCAGGGATTCATTTTGGGATGGTAACTAAAGTTTAAAGCAGAAATAGGGGCACTTTTAAAATTTTCATTTTTGACCAAAATCGATGGGTCCGGGGCTTAGGGAATTTCTCATATGCCACAAAACCGTTGAAGCTCCTGTTCAAAAATCATGCTCTGAAATCAACTTTTTTCATCTCAGGGATTCATTTTGGGATGGTAACTAAAGTTTAAAGCAGAAATAGGGGCACTTTTAAAATTTTCATTTTTGACCAAAATCGATGGGTCCGGGGCTTAGGGAATTTCTCATATGCCACAAAACCGTTGAAGCTCCTGTTCAAAAATCATGCTCCGAAATCAACTTTTTTTCATCTCAGGGATTCATTTTGGGATGGTAACTAAAGTTTAAAGCAGAAATAGGGGCACTTTTAAAATTTTCATTTTTGACCAAAATCGATGGGTCCGGGGCTTAGGGAATTTCTCATATGCCCCAAAACCGTTAAAGCTCCTGTTAAAAAATCATGCTCCGAAATCAACTTTTTTCATCTCAGGGATTCATTTTGGGATGGTAACTAAAGTTTAAAGCAGAAATAGGGGCACTTTTAAAATTTTCATTTTAGACCAAAATCGATGGGTCCGGTGCTTAGGGAATTTCTCATTTGCCACAAAACCGTTGAAGCTCCTGTTCAAAAATCATGCTCCGAAATCAACTTTTTTCATCTCAGGAATTCATTTTGGGATGGTAACTAAAGTTTAAAGCAGAAATAGGGGCACTTTTAAAATTTTCATTTTAGACCAAAATCGATGGGTCCGGGGCTTAGGGAATTTCTCATATGCCACAAAACCGTTGAAGCTCCTGTTCAAAAATCATGCTCCGAAATCAACTTTTTTCATCTCAGGGATTCATTTTGGGATGGTAACTAAAGTTTAAAGCAGAAATAGGGGCACTTTTAAAATTTTCATTTTTGACTGAAATCGATGGGTCCGGGGCTTAGGAAATTTCTCATATGCCCCAAAACCGTTGAAGCTCCTGTTCAAAAATCATGCTCTGAAATCAACTTTTTTCATCTCAGGGATTCATTTTGGGATGGTAACTAAAGTTTAAAGCAGAAATAGGGGCACTTTTAAAATTTTCATTTTTGACCAAAATCGATGGGTCCGGGGCTTAGGGAATTTCTCATATGCCCCAAAACCGTTGAAGCTCCTGTTCAAAAATCATGCTCTGAAATCAACTTTTTTCATCTCAGGGATTCATTTTGGGATGGTAACTAAAGTTTAAAGCAGAAATAGGGGCACTTTTAAAATTTTCATTTTTGACCAAAATCGATGGGTCCGGGGCTTAGGGAATTTCTCATATGCCCCAAAACCGTTGAAGCTCCTGTTCAAAAATAATGCTCCGAAATCAACTTTTTTCATCTCAGGGATTCATTTTGGAATGGTAACTAAAGTTTAAAGCAGAAATAGGGGCACTTTTAAAATTTAAATTTTTGACCAAAATCGATGGGTCCGGGGATTAGGGAATTTCTCATATGCCACAAAACCGTTGAAGCTCCTGTTCAAAAATCATGCTCCAAAATCAACTTTTTTTATCTCAGGGATTCATTTTGGGATGGTAACTAAAGTTTAAAGCAGAAATAGGGGCACTTTTAAAATTTTCATTTTTGACCAAAATCGATGGGTCCGGGGCTTAGGGAATTTCTCATATGCCACAAAACCGTTGAAGCTCCTGTTCAAAAATCATGCTCTGAAATCAACTTTTTTCATCTCAGGGATTCATTTTGGGATGGTAACTAAAGTTTAAAGCAGAAATAGGGGCACTTTTAAAATTTTCATTTTTGACCAAAATCGATGGGTCCGGGGCTTAGGGAATTTCTCATATGCCACAAAACCGTTGAAGCTCCTGTTCAAAAATCATGCTCCGAAATCAACTTTTTTCATCTCAGGGATTCATTTTGGGATGGTAACTAAAGTTTAAAGCAGAAATAGGGGCACTTTTAAAATTTTCATTTTTGACCAAAATCGATGGGTCCGGGGCTTAGGGAATTTCTCATATGCCACAAAACCGTTGAAGCTCCTGTTCAAAAATCATGCTCTGAAATCAACTTTTTTCATCTCAGGGATTCATTTTGGGATGGTAACTAAAGTTTAAAGCAGAAATAGGGGCACTTTTAAAATTTTCATTTTTGACCAAAATCGATGGGTCCGGGGCTTAGGGAATTTCTCATATGCCACAAAACCGTTGAAGCTCCTGTTCAAAAATCATGCTCCGAAATCAACTTTTTTTCATCTCAGGGATTCATTTTGGGATGGTAACTAAAGTTTAAAGCAGAAATAGGGGCACTTTTAAAATTTTCATTTTTGACCAAAATCGATGGGTCCGGGGCTTAGGGAATTTCTCATATGCCCCAAAACCGTTAAAGCTCCTGTTAAAAAATCATGCTCCGAAATCAACTTTTTTCATCTCAGGGATTCATTTTGGGATGGTAACTAAAGTTTAAAGCAGAAATAGGGGCACTTTTAAAATTTTCATTTTAGACCAAAATCGATGGGTCCGGTGCTTAGGGAATTTCTCATTTGCCACAAAACCGTTGAAGCTCCTGTTCAAAAATCATGCTCCGAAATCAACTTTTTTCATCTCAGGAATTCATTTTGGGATGGTAACTAAAGTTTAAAGCAGAAATAGGGGCACTTTTAAAATTTTCATTTTAGACCAAAATCGATGGGTCCGGGGCTTAGGGAATTTCTCATATGCCACAAAACCGTTGAAGCTCCTGTTCAAAAATCATGCTCCGAAATCAACTTTTTTCATCTCAGGGATTCATTTTGGGATGGTAACTAAAGTTTAAAGCAGAAATAGGGGCACTTTTAAAATTTTCATTTTTGACTGAAATCGATGGGTCCGGGGCTTAGGGAATTTCTCATATGCCCCAAAACCGTTGAAGCTCCTGTTCAAAAATCATGCTCTGAAATCAACTTTTTTCATCTCAGGGATTCATTTTGGGATGGTAACTAAAGTTTAAAGCAGAAATAGGGGCACTTTTAAAATTTTCATTTTTGACCAAAATCGATGGGTCCGGGGCTTAGGGAATTTCTCATATGCCCCAAAACCGTTGAAGCTCCTGTTCAAAAATCATGCTCTGAAATCAACTTTTTTCATCTCAGGGATTCATTTTGGGATGGTAACTAAAGTTTAAAGCAGAAATAGGGGCACTTTTAAAATTTTCATTTTAGACCAAAATCGATGGGTCCGGGGCTTAGGGAATTTCTCATATGCCACAAAACCATTGAAGCTCCTGTTCAAAAATCATGCTCCGAAATCAACTTTTTTCATCTCAGGGATTCATTTTGGGATGGTAACTAAAGTTTAAAGCAGAAATAGGGGCACTTTTAAAATTTTCATTTTTGACTGAAATCGATGGGTCCGGGGCTTAGGGAATTTCTCATATGCCCCAAAACCGTTGAAGCTCCTGTTCAAAAATCATGCTCTGAAATCAACTTTTTTCATCTCAGGGATTCATTTTGGGATGGTAACTAAAGTTTAAAGCAGAAATAGGGGCACTTTTAAAATTTCCATTTTTGACCAAAATCGATGGGTCCGGGGCTTAGGGAATTTCTCATATGCCCCAAAACCGTTGAAGCTCCTGTTCAAAAATCATGCTCCGAAATCAACTTTTTTCATCTCAGGGATTCATTTTGGGATGGTAACTAAAGTTTAAAGCAGAAATAGGGGCACTTTTAAAATTTTCATTTTTGACCAAAATCGATGGGTCCGGGGCTTAGGGAATTTCTCATATGCCCCAAAACCGTTGAAGCTCCTGTTCAAAAATCATGCTCCGAAATCAACTTTTTTCATCTCAGGGATTCATTTTGGGATGGTAACTAAAGTTTAAAGCAGAAATAGGGGCACTTTTAAAATTTTCATTTTTGACCAAAATCGATGGGTCCGGGGCTTAGGGAATTTCTCATATGCCACAAAACCGTTGAAGCTCCTGTTCAAAAATCATGCTCCGAAATCAACTTTTTTCATCTCAGGGATTCATTTTGGGATGGTAACTAAAGTTTAAAGCAGAAATAGGGGCACTTTTAAAATTTTCATTTTTGACCAAAATCGATGGGTCCGGGGCTTAGGGAATTTCTCATATGCCACAAAACCGTTGAAGCTCCTGTTCAAAAATCATGCTCCGAAATCAACTTTTTTCATCTCAGGGATTCATTTTGGGATGGTAACTAAAGTTTAAAGCAGAAATAGGGGCACTTTTAAAATTTTCATTTTTGACCAAAATCGATGGGTCCGGGGCTTAGGGAATTTCTCATACGCCACAAAACCGTTGAAGCTCCTTTTCAAAAATCATGCTCCGAAATCAACTTTTTTCATCTCAGGGATTCATTTTGGGATGGTAACTAAAGTTTAAAGCAGAAATAGGGGCACTTTTAAAATTTTCATTTTTGACCAAAATCGATGGGTCCGGGGCTTAGGGAATTTCTCATATGCCCCAAAACCGTTGAAGCTCCTGTTCAAAAATAATGCTCCGAAATCAACTTTTTTCATCTCAGGGATTCATTTTGGAATGGTAACTAAAGTTTAAAGCAGAAATAGGGGCACTTTTAAAATTTAAATTTTTGACCAAAATCGATGGGTCCGGGGATTAGGGAATTTCTCATATGCCACAAAACCGTTGAAGCTCCTGTTCAAAAATCATGCTCCAAAATCAACTTTTTTTATCTCAGGGATTCATTTTGGGATGGTAACTAAAGTTTAAAGCAGAAATAGGGGCACTTTTAAAATTTTCATTTTTGACCAAAATCGATGGGTCCGGGACTTAGGGAATTTCTCATATGCCACAAAACCGTTGAAGCTCCTGTTCAAAAATCATGCTCCGAAATCAACTTTTTTCATCTCAGGGATTCATTTTGGGATGGTAACTAAAGTTTAAAGCAGAAATAGGGGCACTTTTAAAATTTTCATTTTTGACCAAAATCGATGGGTCCGGGGCTTAGGGAATTTCTCATATGCCCCAAAACCGTTGAAGCTCCTGTTCAAAAATCATGCTCCGAAATCAACTTTTTTTCATCTCAGGGATTCATTTTGGGATGGTAACTAAAGTTTAAATCAGAAATAGGGGCACTTTTAAAATTTTCATTTTTGACCAAAATCGATGGGTCCGGGGCTTAGGGAATTTCTCATATGCCACAAAACCGTTGAAGCTCCTGTTCAAAAATCATGCTCTGAAATCAACTTTTTTCATCTCAGGGATTCATTTTGGGATGGTAACTAAAGTTTAAAGCAGAAATAGGGGCACTTTTAAAATTTTCATTTTAGACCAAAATCGATGGGTCCGGGGCTTAGGGAATTTCTCATATGCCACAAAACCGTTGAAGCTCCTGTTCAAAAATCATGCTCCGAAATCAACTTTTTTCATCTCAGGGATTCATTTTGGGATGGTAACTAAAGATTAAAGCAGAAATAGGGGCACTTTTAAAATTTTCATTTTTGACCAAAATCGATGGGTCCGGGGCTTAGGGAATTTCTCATATGCCCCAAAACCGTTGAAGCTCCTGTTCAAAAATCATGCTCCGAAATCAACTTTTTTCATCTCAGGGATTCATTTCGGGATGGTAACTAAAGTTTAAAGCAGAAATAGGGGCACTTTTAAAATTTTCATTTTTGACCAAAATCGATGGGTCCGGGGCTTAGGGAATTTCTCATATTCCCCAAAACCGTTGAAGCTCCTGTTCAAAAATCATGCTCCGAAATCAACTTTTTTCATCTCAGGGATTCATTTTGGGATGGTAACTAAAGTTTAAAGCAGAAATAGGGGCACTTTTAAAATTTTCATTTTTGACCAAAATCGATGGGTCCGGGGCTTAGGGAATTTCTCATATGCCACAAAACCGTTGAAGCTCCTGTTCAAAAATCATGCTCTGAAATAAACTTTTTTCATCTCAGGGATTTATTTTGGGATGGTAACTAAAGTTTAAAGCATAAATAGGGGCACTTTTAACATTTTCATTTTAGACCAAAATCGATGGGTCCGGGGCTTAGGGAATTTCTCATATGCCACAAAACCGTTGAAGCTCCTGTTCAAAAATCATGCTCTGAAATCAACTTTTTTCATCTCAGGGATTCATTTTGGGATGGTAACTAAAGTTTAAAGCAGAAATAGGGGCACTTTTAAAATTTTCATTTTAGACCAAAATCGATGGGTCCGGGGCTTAGGGAATTTCTCATATGCCACAAAACCGTTGAAGCTCCTGTTCAAAAATCATGCTCCGAAATCAACTTTTTTCATCTCAGGGATTCATTTTGGGATGGTAACTAAAGTTTAAAGCAGAAATAGGGGCACTTTTAAAATTTTCATTTTTGACCAAAATCGATGGGTCCGGGGCTTAGGGAATTTCTCATATGCCCCAAAACCGTTGAAGCTCCTGTTCAAAAATTATGCTCCGAAATCAACTTTTTTCATCTCAGGGATTCATTTTGGAATGGTAACTAAAGTTTAAAGCAGAAATAGGGGCACTTTTAACATTTTCATTTTTGACCAAAATCGATGGGTCCGGGGCTTAGGGAATTTCTCATATGCCCCAAAACCGTTGAAGCTCCTGTTCAAAAATCATGCTCCGAAATCAACTTTTTTCATCTCAGGGATTCATTTTGGGATGGTAACTAAAGTTTAAAGCAGAAATAGGGGCACTTTTAAAATTTTCATTTTTGACCAAAATCGATGGGTCCGGGGCTTAGGGAATTTCTCATATGCCACAAAACCGTTGAAGCTCCTGTTAAAAAATCATGCTCTGAAATAAACTTTTTTCATCTCAGGGATTTATTTTGGGATGGTAACTAAAGTTTAAAGCAGAAATAGGGGCACTTTTAACATTTTCATTTTTGACCAAAATCGATGGGTCCGGGGCTTAGGGAATTTCTCATATGCCACAAAACCGTTGAAGCTCCTGTTCAAAAATCATGCTCCGAAATCAACTTTTTTCATCTCAGGGATTCATTTTGGGATGGTAACTAAAGTTTAAAGCAGAAATAGGGGCACTTTTAAAATTTTCATTTTTGACCAAAATCGATGGGTCCGGGGCTTAGGGAATTTCTCATATGCCACAAAACCGTTGAAGCTCCTGTTCAAAAATCATGCTCCGAAATCAACTTTTTTCATCTCAGGGATTCATTTTGGGATGGTAACTAAAGTTTAAAGCAGAAATAGGGGCACTTTTAAAATTTTCATTTTTGACCAAAATCGATGGGTCCGGGGCTTAGGGAATTTCTCATACGCCACAAAACCATTGAAGCTCCAGTTCAAAAATCATGCTCCGAAATCAACTTTTTTCATCTCAGGGATTCATTTTGGGATGGTAACTAAAGTTTAAAGCAGAAATAGGGGCACTTTTAAAATTTTCATTTTTGACCAAAATCGATGGGTCCGGGGCTTAGGGAATTTCTCATATGCCCCAAAACCGTTGAAGCTCCTGTTCAAAAATCATGCTCCGAAATCAACTTTTTTTCATCTCAGGGATTCATTTTGGGATGGTAACTAAAGTTTAAATCAGAAATAGGGGCACTTTTAAAATTTTCATTTTTGACCAAAATCGATGGGTCCGGGGCTTAGGGAATTTCTCATATGCCACAAAACCGTTGAAGCTCCTGTTCAAAAATCATGCTCTGAAATCAACTTTTTTCATCTCAGGGATTCATTTTGGGATGGTAACTAAAGTTTAAAGCAGAAATAGGGGCACTTTTAAAATTTTCATTTTTGACCAAAATCGATGGGTCCGGGGCTTAGGGAATTTCTCATACGCCACAAAACCATTGAAGCTCCTGTTCAAAAATCATGCTCCGAAATCAACTTTTTTCATCTCAGGGATTCATTTTGGGATGGTAACTAAAGTTTAAAGCAGAAATAGGGGCACTTTTAAAATTTTCATTTTTGACCAAAATCGATGGGTCCGGGGCTTAGGGAATTTCTCATATGCCCCAAAACCGTTGAAGCTCCTGTTCAAAAATCATGCTCCGAAATCAACTTTTTTTCATCTCAGGGATTCATTTTGGGATGGTAACTAAAGTTTAAATCAGAAATAGGGGCACTTTTAAATTTTCATTTTTGACCAAAATCGATGGGTCCGGGGCTTAGGGAATTTCTCATATGCCACAAAACCGTTGAAGCTCCTGTTCAAAAATCATGCTCTGAAATCAACTTTTTTCATCTCAGGGATTCATTTTGGGATGGTAACTAAAGTTTAAAGCAGAAATAGGGGCACTTTTAAAATTTTCATTTTAGACCAAAATCGATGGGTCCGGGGCTTAGGGAATTTCTCATATGCCACAAAACCGTTGAAGCTCCTGTTCAAAAATCATGCTCCGAAATCAACTTTTTTCATCTCAGGGATTCATTTTGGGATGATAACTAAAGTTTAAAGCAGAAATAGGGGCACTTTTAAAATTTTCATTTTTGACCAAAATCGATGGGTCCGGGGCTTAGGGAATTTCTCATATGCCCCAAAACCGTTGAAGCTCCTGTTCAAAAATCATGCTCCGAAATCAACTTTTTTCATATCAGGGATTCATTTTGGGATGGTAACTAAAGTTTAAAGCAGAAATAGGGGCACTTTTAAAATTTTAATTTTTGACCAAAATCGATGGGTCCGGGGCTTAGGGAATTTCTCATATGCCACAAAACCGTTGAAGCTCCTGTTCAAAAATCATGCTCTGAAATAAACTTTTTTCATTTCAGGGATTTATTTTGTGATGGTAACTAAAGTTTAAAGCATAAATAGGGGCACTTTTAACATTTTCATTTTAGACCAAAATCGATGGGTCCGGGGCTTAGGGAATTTCTCATATGCCACAAAACCGTTGAAGCTCCTGTTCAAAAATCATGCTCTGAAATCAACTTTTTTCATCTCAGGGATTCATTTTGGGATGGTAACTAAAGTTTAAAGCAGAAATAGGGGCACTTTTAAAATTTTCATTTTAGACCAAAATCGATGGGTCCGGGGCTTAGGGAATTTCTCATATGCCCCAAAACCGTTGAAGCTCCTGTTCAAAAATCATGCTCCGAAATCAACTTTTTTCATCTCAGGGATTCATTTTGGAATGGTAACTAAAGTTTAAAGCAGAAATAGGGACACTTTTAAAATTTTCATTTTTGATCAAAATCGATGGGTCCGGGGCTTAGGGAATTTCTCCTATGCCCCAAAACCGTTGAAGCTCCTGTTCAAAAATCATGCTCCGAAATCAACTTTTTTCATCTCAGGGATTCATTTTGGGATGGTAACTAAAGATTAAAGCAGAAATAGGGGCACTTTTAAAATTTTCATTTTTGACCAAAATCGATGGGTCCGGGGCTTAGGGAATTTCTCATATGCCCCAAAACCGTTGAAGCTCCTGTTCAAAAATCATGCTCCGAAATCAACTTTTTTCATCTCAGGGATTCATTTTGGGATGGTAACTAAAGTTTAAAGCAGAAATAGGGGCACTTTTAAAATTTTCATTTTTGACCAAAATCGATGGGTCCGGGGCTTAGGGAATTTCTCATATGCCACAAAACCGTTGAAGCTCCTGTTCAAAAATCATGCTCTGAAATCAACTTTTTTCATCTCAGGGATTCATTTTGGGATGGTAACTAAAGTTTAAAGCAGAAATAGGGGCACTTTTAAAATTTTCATTTTTGACCAAAATCGATGGGTCCGGGGCTTAGGGAATTTCTCATATGCCCCAAAACCGTTGAAGCTCCTGTTCAAAAATCATGCTCCGAAATCAACTTTTTTCATCTCAGGGATTCATTTTGGGATGGTAACTAAAGTTTAAAGCAGAAATAGGGGCACTTTTAAAATTTTCATTTTTGACCAAAATCGATGGGTCCGGGGCTTAGGGAATTTCTCATATGCCACAAAACCGTTGAAGCTCCTGTTCAAAAATCATGCTCTGAAATCAACTTTTTTCATCTCAGGGATTTATTTTGGGATGGTAACTAAAGTTTAAAGCAGAAATAGGGGCACTTTTAACATTTTCATTTTTGACCAAAATCGATGGGTCCGGGGCTTAGGGAATTTCTCATATGCCCCAAAACCGTTGAAGCTCCTGTTCAAAAATCATGCTCCGAAATCAACTTTTTTCATCTCAGGGATTCATTTTGGGATGGTAACTAAAGTTTAAAGCAGAAATAGGGGCACTTTTAAAATTTTCATTTTTGACCAAAATCGATGGGTCCGGGGCTTAGGGAATTTCTCATATGCCCCAAAACCGTTGAAGCTCCTGTTCAAAAATCATGCTCCGAAATCAACTTTTTTCATCTCAGGGATTCATTTTGGAATGGTAACTAAAGTTTAAAGCAGAAATAGGGGCACTTTTAAAATTTTCATTTTTGACCAAAATCGATGGGTCCGGGGCTTATGGAATTTCTCATATGCCCCAAAACCGTTGAAGCTCCTGTTCAAAAATCATGCTCCGAAATCAACTTTTTTCATCTCAGGGATTCATTTTGGGATGGTAACTAAAGTTTAAAGCAGAAATAGGGGCACTTTTAAAATTTTCATTTTTGACCAAAATCGATGGGTCCGGGGCTTAGGGAATTTCTCATATGCCCCAAATCCGTTGAAGCTCCTGTTCAAAAATCATGCTCCGAAATCAACTTTTTTCATCTCAGGGATTCATTTTTGGATGGTAACTAAAGTTTAAAGCAGAAATAGGGGCACTTTTAAAATTTTCATTTTTGACCAAAATCGATGGGTCCGGGGCTTAGGGAGTTTCTCATATGGCACAAAACCGTTAAAAGCTCCTGTTCAAAAATCATGCTCCGAAATCAACTTTTTTCATCTCAGGGATTCATTTTGGGATGGTAACTAAAGTTTAAAGCAGAAATAGGGGCACTTTTAAAATTTTCATTTTTGACCAAAATCGATGGGTCCGGGGCTTAGGGAATTTCTCATATGCCCCAAAACCGTTGAAGCTCCTGTTCAAAAATCATGCTCCGAAATCAACTTTTTTCATCTCAGGGATTCATTTTGGGATGGTAACTAAAGTTTAAAGCAGAAATAGGGGCACTTTTAAAATTTTCATTTTTGACCAAAATCGATGGGTCCGGGGCTTAGGGAATTTCTCATATGCCCCAAAACCGTTGAAGCTCCTGTTCAAAAATCATGCTCCGAAATCAACTTTTTTCATCTCAGGGATTCATTTTGGGATGGTAACTAAAGTTTAAAGCAGAAATAGGGGCACTTTTAAAATTTTCATTTTTGACTAAAATCGATCGGTCCGGGGCTTAGGGAATTTCTCATATGCCACAAAACCGTTGAAGCTCCTGTTCAAAAATCATGCTCCGAAATCAACTTTTTTCATCTCAGGGATTCATTTTGGGATGGTAACTAAAGTTTAAAGCAGAAATAGGGGCTCTTTTAAAATTTTCATTTTTGACCAAAATCGATGGGTCCGGGGCTTAGGGAATTTCTCATATGCCACAAAACCGTTGAAGCTCCTGTTCAAAAATCATGCTCCGAAATCAACTTTTTTCATCTCAGGGATTGATTTTGGGATGGTAACTAAAGTTTAAAGCAGAAATAGGGGCACTTTTAAAATTTTCATTTTTGACCAAAATCGATGGGTTCGGGGCTTAGGGAATTTCTCATATGCCACAAAACAGTTGAAGCTCCTGTTCAAAAATCATGCTCTGAAATCAACTTTTTTCATCTCAGGGATTTATTTTGGGATGGTAACTAAAGTTTAAAGCAGAAATAGGGGCACTTTTAACATTTTCATTTTAGACCAAAATCGATGGGTCCGGGGCTTAGGGAATTTCTCATATGCCCCAAAACCGTTGAAGCTCCTGTTCAAAAATCATGCTCCGAAATAAACTTTTTTCATCTCAGGGATTTATTTTGGGATGGTAACTAAAGTTTAAAGCAGAAATAGGGGCACTTTTAACATTTTCATTTTAGACCAAAATCGATGGGTCCGGGGCTTAGGGAATTTCTCATATGCCCCAAAACCGTTGAAGCTCCTGTTCAAAAATCATGCTCTGAAATCAACTTTTTTTATCTCAGGGATTTATTTTGGGATGGTAACTAAAGTTTAAAGCAGAAATAGGGGCACTTTTAAAATTTTCATTTTTGACCAAAATCGATGGGTCCGGGGCTTAGGGAATTTCTCATATGCCCCAAAACCGTTGAAGCTCCTGTTCAAAAATCATGCTCCGAAATCAACTTTTTTCATCTCAGGGATTCATTTTGGGATGGTAACTAAAGTTTAAAGCAGAAATAGGGGCACTTTTAAAATTTTCATTTTTGACCAAAATCGATGGGTCCGGGGCTTAGGGAATTTCTCATATGCCCCAAAACCGTTGAAGCTCCTGTTCAAAAATCATGCTCCGAAATCAACTTTTTTCATCTCAGGGATTCATTTTGGGATGGTAACTAAAGTTTAAAGCAGAAATAGGGGCACTTTTAAAATTTTCATTTTTGACCAAAATCGATGGGTCCGGGGCTTAGGGAATTTCTCATATGCCCCAAAACCGTTGAAGCTCCTGTTCAAAAATCATGCTCCGAAATCAACTTTTTTCATCTCAGGGATTCATTTTGGGATGGTAACTAAAGTTTAAAGCAGAAATAGGGGCACTTTTAAAATTTTCATTTTTGACTAAAATCGATCGGTCCGGGGCTTAGGGAATTTCTCATATGCCACAAAACCGTTGAAGCTCCTGTTCAAAAATCATGCTCCGAAATCAACTTTTTTCATCTCAGGGATTCATTTTGGGATGGTAACTAAAGTTTAAAGCAGAAATAGGGGCTCTTTTAAAATTTTCATTTTTGACCAAAATCGATGGGTCCGGGGCTTAGGGAATTTCTCATATGCCACAAAACCGTTGAAGCTCCTGTTCAAAAATCATGCTCCGAAATCAACTTTTTTCATCTCAGGGATTGATTTTGGGATGGTAACTAAAGTTTAAAGCAGAAATAGGGGCACTTTTAAAATTTTCATTTTTGACCAAAATCGATGGGTTCGGGGCTTAGGGAATTTCTCATATGCCACAAAACAGTTGAAGCTCCTGTTCAAAAATCATGCTCTGAAATCAACTTTTTTCATCTCAGGGATTTATTTTGGGATGGTAACTAAAGTTTAAAGCAGAAATAGGGGCACTTTTAACATTTTCATTTTAGACCAAAATCGATGGGTCCGGGGCTTAGGGAATTTCTCATATGCCCCAAAACCGTTGAAGCTCCTGTTCAAAAATCATGCTCCGAAATAAACTTTTTTCATCTCAGGGATTTATTTTGGGATGGTAACTAAAGTTTAAAGCAGAAATAGGGGCACTTTTAACATTTTCATTTTAGACCAAAATCGATGGGTCCGGGGCTTAGGGAATTTCTCATATGCCCCAAAACCGTTGAAGCTCCTGTTCAAAAATCATGCTCTGAAATCAACTTTTTTTTATCTCAGGGATTTATTTTGGGATGGTAACTAAAGTTTAAAGCAGAAATAGGGGCACTTTTAAAATTTTCATTTTTGACCAAAATCGATGGGTCCGGGGCTTAGGGAATTTCTCATATGCCCCAAAACCGTTGAAGCTCCTGTTCAAAAATCATGCTCCGAAATCAACTTTTTTCATCTCAGGGATTCATTTTGGGATGGTAACTAAAGTTTAAAGCAGAAATAGGGGCACTTTTAAAATTTTCATTTTTGACCAAAATCGATGGGTCCGGGGCTTAGGGAATTTCTCATATGCCACAAAACCGTTGAAGCTCCTGTTCAAAAATCATGCTCCGAAATCAACTTTTTTCATCTCAGGGATTCATTTTGGGATGGTAACTAAAGTTTAAAGCAGAAATAGGGGCACTTTTAAAATTTTCATTTTTGACTAAAATCGATCGGTCCGGGGCTTAGGGAATTTCTCATATGCCACAAAACCGTTGAAGCTCCTGTTCAAAAATCATGCTCCGAAATCAACTTTTTTCATCTACGGGATTCATTTTGGGATGGTAACTAAAGTTTAAAGCAGAAATAGGGGCACTTTTAAAATTTTCATTTTTGACCAAAATCGATGGGTCCGGGGCTTAGGGAATTTCTCATATGCCACAAAACCGTTGAAGCTCCTGTTCAAAAATCATGCTCCGAAATCAACTTTTTTCATCTACGGGATTCATTTTGGGATGGTAACTAAAGTTTAAAGCAGAAATAGGGGCACTTTTAAAATTTTCATTTTTGACCAAAATCGATGGGTCCGGGGCTTAGGGAATTTCTCATATGCCACAAAACAGTTGAAGCTCCTGTTCAAAAATCATGCTCTGAAATCAACTTTTTTCATCTCAGGGATTCATTTTGGGATGGTAACTAAAGTTTAAAGCAGAAATAGGGGCACCTTTAAAATTTTCATTTTTGACCAAAATCGATGGGTCCGGGGCTTAGGGAATTTCTCATATGCCACAAAACCGTTGAAGCTCCTGTTCAAAAATCATGCTCCGAAATCAACTTTTTTCATCTCAGGGATTCATTTTGGGATGGTAACTAAAGTTTAAAGCAGAAATAGGGGCTCTTTTAAAATTTTCATTTTTGACCAAAATCGATGGGTCCGGGGCTTAGGGAATTTCTCATATGCCACAAAACCGTTGAAGCTCCTGTTCAAAAATCATGCTCCGAAATCAACTTTTTTCATCTCAGGGATTGATTTTGGGATGGTAACTAAAGTTTAAAGCAGAAATAGGGGCACTTTTAAAATTTTCATTTTTGACCAAAATCGATGGGTCCGGGGCTTAGGGAATTTCTCATATGCCACAAAACCGTTGAAGCTCCTGTTCAAAAATCATGCTCCGAAATCAACTTTTTTCATCTCAGGGATTCATTTTGGGATGGTAACTAAAGTTTAAAGCAGAAATAGGGGCACTTTTAAAATTTTCATTTTTGACTAAAATCGATCGGTCCGGGGCTTAGGGAATTTCTCATATGCCACAAAACCGTTGAAGCTCCTGTTCAAAAATCATGCTCCGAAATCAACTTTTTTCATCTACGGGATTCATTTTGGGATGGTAACTAAAGTTTAAAGCAGAAATAGGGGCACTTTTAAATTTTTCATTTTTGACCAAAATCGATGGGTCCGGGGCTTAGGGAATTTCTCATATGCCACAAAACCGTTGAAGCTCCTGTTCAAAAATCATGCTCCGAAATCAACTTTTTTCATCTACGGGATTCATTTTGGGATGGTAACTAAAGTTTAAAGCAGAAATAGGGGCACTTTTAAAATTTTCATTTTTGACCAAAATCGATGGGTCCGGGGCTTAGGGAATTTCTCATATGCCACAAAACAGTTGAAGCTCCTGTTCAAAAATCATGCTCTGAAATCAACTTTTTTCATCTCAGGGATTCATTTTGGGATGGTAACTAAAGTTTAAAGCAGAAATAGGGGCACCTTTAAAATTTTCATTTTTGACCAAAATCGATGGGTCCGGGGCTTAGGGAATTTCTCATATGCCACAAAACCGTTGAAGCTCCTGTTCAAAAATCATGCTCCGAAATCAACTTTTTTCATCTCAGGGATTCATTTTGGGATGGTAACTAAAGTTTAAAGCAGAAATAGGGGCTCTTTTAAAATTTTCATTTTTGACCAAAATCGATGGGTCCGGGGCTTAGGGAATTTCTCATATGCCACAAAACCGTTGAAGCTCCTGTTCAAAAATCATGCTCCGAAATCAACTTTTTTCATCTCAGGGATTGATTTTGGGATGGTAACTAAAGTTTAAAGCAGAAATAGGGGCACTTTTAAAATTTTCATTTTTGACCAAAATCGATGGGTTCGGGGCTTAGGGAATTTCTCATATGCCACAAAACAGTTGAAGCTCCTGTTCAAAAATCATGCTCTGAAATCAACTTTTTTCATCTCAGGGATTTATTTTGGGATGGTAACTAAAGTTTAAAGCAGAAATAGGGGCACTTTTAACATTTTCATTTTAGACCAAAATCGATGGGTCCGGGGCTTAGGGAATTTCTCATATGCCCCAAAACCGTTGAAGCTCCTGTTCAAAAATCATGCTCCGGAATAAACTTTTTTCATCTCAGGGATTTATTTTGGGATGGTAACTAAAGTTTAAAGCAGAAATAGGGGCACTTTTAACATTTTCATTTTAGACCAAAATCGATGGGTCCGGGGCTTAGGGAATTTCTCATATGCCACAAAACCGTTGAAGCTCCTGTTCAAAAATCATGCTCTGAAATCAACTTTTTTTATCTCAGGGATTCATTTTGGGATGGTAACTAAAGTTTAAAGCAGAAATAGGGGCACTTTTAAAATTTTCATTTTAGACCAAAATCGATGGGTCCGGGGCTTAGGGAATTTCTCATATGCCACAAAACCGTTGAAGCTCCTGTTCAAAAATCATGCTCCGAAATCAACTTTTTTCATCTCAGGGATTCATTTTGGGATGGTAACTAAAGTTTAAAGCAGAAATAGGGGCATTTTTAAAATTTTCATTTTTGACCAAAATCGATGGGTCCGGGGCTTAGGGAATTTCTCATATGCCCCAAAACCGTTGAAGCTCCTGTTCAAAAATCATGCTCCGAAATCAACTTTTTTCATCTCAGGGATTCATTTTGGGATGGTAACTAAAGTTTAAAGCAGAAATAGGGGCACTTTTAAAATTTTCATTTTTGACCAAAATCGATGGGTCCGGGGCTTAGGGAATTTCTCATATGCCCCAAAACCGTTGAAGCTCCTGTTCAAAAATCATGCTCCGAAATCAACTTTTTTCATCTCAGGGATTCATTTTGGGATGGTAACTAAAGTTTAAAGCAGAAATAGGGGCACTTTTACAATTTTCATTTTTGACCAAAATCGATGGGTCCGGGGCTTAGGGAATTTATCATATGCCACAAAACCGTTGAAGCTCCTGTTCAAAAATCATGCTCTGAAATCAACTTTTTTCATCTCAGGGATTTATTTTGGGATGGTAACTAAAGTTTAAAGCAGAAATAGGGGCACTTTTAAAATTTTCATTTTTGACCAAAATCGATGGGTCCGGGGCTTAGAGAATTTCTCATATGCCACAAAACCGTTGAAGCTCCTGTTCAAAAATCATGCTCTGAAATCAACTTTTTTCATCTCAGGGATTCATTTTGGGATGGTAACTAAAGTTTAAAGCAGAAATAGGGGCACTTTTAAAATTTTAATTTTTGACCAAAATCGATGGGTCCGGGGCTTATGGAATTTCTCATATGCCCCAAAACCGTTGAAGCTCCTGTTAAAAAATCATGCTCCGAAATCAACTTTTTTCATCTCAGGGATTCATTTTGGGATGGTAACTAAAGTTTAAAGCAGAAATAGGGGCACTTTTAAAATTTTCATTTTTGACCAAAATCAATGGGTCCGGGGCTTATGGAATTTCTCATATGCTCCAAAACCGTTGAAGCTCCTGTTCAAAAATCATGCTCCGAAATCAACTTTTTTCATCTCAGGGATTCATTTTGGGATGGTAACTAAAGTTTAAAGCAGAAATAGGGGCACTTTTAAAATTTTCATTTTTGACCAAAATCGATGGGTCCGGGGCTTAGGGAATTTCTCATATGCCCCAAATCCGTTGAAGCTCCTGTTCAAAAATCATGCTCTGAAATCAACTTTTTTCATCTCAGGGATTTATTTTGGGATGGTAACTAAAGTTTAAAGCAGAAATAGGGGCACTTTTAACATTTTCATTTTTGACCAAAATCGATGGGTCCGGGGCTTAGGGAATTTCTCATATGCCACAAAACCGTTGAAGCTCCTGTTCAAAAATCATGCTCCGAAATCAACTTTTTTCATCTCAGGGATTCATTTTGGGATGGTACTGTAACTAAAGTTTAAAGCAGAAATAGGGGCACTTTTAAAATTTTCATTTTTGACCAAAATCGATGGGTCCGGGGCTTAGGGAATTTCTCATATGCCCCAAAACCGTTGAAGCTCCTGTTCAAAAATCATGCTCCGAAATCAACTTTTTTCATCTCAGGGATTCATTTTGGGATGGTAACTAAAGTTTAAAGCAGAAATAGGGGCACTTTTAAAATTTTCATTTTTGACCAAAATCGATGGGTCCGGGGCTTAGGGAATTTCTCATATGCCCCAAAACCGTTGAAGCTCCTGTTCAAAAATCATGCTCCGAAATCAACTTTTTTCATCTCAGGGATTCATTTTGGGATGGTAACTAAAGTTTAAAGCAGAAATAGGGGCACTTTTAAAATTTTCATTTTTGACCAAAATCGATGGGTCCGGGGCTTAGGGAATTTCTCATATGCCACAAAACCGTTGAAGCTCCTGTTCAAAAATCATGCTCTGAAATCAACTTTTTTCATCTCAGGGATTTATTTTGGGATGGTAACTAAAGTTTAAAGCAGAAATAGGGGCACTTTTAAAATTTTCATTTTTGACCAAAATCGATGGGTCCGGGGCTTAGGGAATTTCTCATATGCCACAAAACCGTTGAAGCTCCTGTTCAAAAATCATGCTCTGAAATAAACTTTTTTCATCTCAGGGATTTATTTTGGGATGGTAACTAAAGTTTAAAGCAGAAATAGGGGCACTTTTAACATTTTCATTTTAGACCAAAATCGATGGGTCCGGGGCTTAGGGAATTTCTCATATGCCACAAAACCGTTGAAGCTCCTGTTCAAAAATCATGCTTCGAAATCAACTTTTTTCATCTCAGGGATTCATTTTGGGATGGTAACTAAAGTTTAAAGCAGAAATTTGGGCACTTTTAAAATTTTCATTTTTGACCAAAATCGATGGGTCCGGGGCTTAGAGAATTTCTCATATGCCCCAAAACCGTTGAAGCTCCTGTTCAAAAATCATGCTCCG
The DNA here is from genome assembly GCF_028390025.1 of Pseudophryne corroboree. Classification (NCBI taxonomy): domain Eukaryota; kingdom Metazoa; phylum Chordata; class Amphibia; order Anura; family Myobatrachidae; genus Pseudophryne; species Pseudophryne corroboree. Next base: position 67,334 of record NW_026968085.1, on the reverse strand, counting down.
AAATCAACTTTTTTCATCTCAGGGATTCATTTTGGAATGGTAACTAAAGTTTAAAGCAGAAATAGGGGCACTTTTAAAATTTTCATTTTTGACCAAAATCGATGGGTCCGGGGCTTATGGAATTTCTCATATGCCCCAAAACCGTTGAAGCTCCTGTTCAAAAATCATGCTCCGAAATCAACTTTTTTCATCTCAGGGATTCATTTTGGGATGGTAACTAAAGTTTAAAGCAGAAATAGGGGCACTTTTAAAATTTTCATTTTTGACCAAAATCGATGGGTCCGGGGCTTAGGGAATTTCTCATATGCCCCAAATCCGTTGAAGCTCCTGTTCAAAAATCATGCTCCGAAATCAACTTTTTTCATCTCAGGGATTCATTTTTGGATGGTAACTAAAGTTTAAAGCAGAAATAGGGGCACTTTTAAAATTTTCATTTTTGACCAAAATCGATGGGTCCGGGGCTTAGGGAGTTTCTCATATGCCACAAAACCGTTAAAAGCTCCTGTTCAAAAATCATGCTCCGAAATCAACTTTTTTCATCTCAGGGATTCATTTTGGGATGGTAACTAAAGTTTAAAGCAGAAATAGGGGCACTTTTAAAATTTTCATTTTTGACCAAAATCGATGGGTCCGGGGCTTAGGGAATTTCTCATATGCCACAAAACCGTTGAAGCTCCTGTTCAAAAATCATGCTCCGAAATCAACTTTTTTCATCTCAGGGATTGATTTTGGGATGGTAACTAAAGTTTAAAGCAGAAATAGGGGCACTTTTAAAATTTTCATTTTTGACCAAAATCGATGGGTTCGGGGCTTAGGGAATTTCTCATATGCCCCAAAACCGTTGAAGCTCCTGTTCAAAAATCATGCTCCGAAATAAACTTTTTTCATCTCAGGGATTTATTTTGGGATGGTAACTAAAGTTTAAAGCAGAAATAGGGGCACTTTTAACATTTTCATTTTAGACCAAAATCGATGGGTCCGGGGCTTAGGGAATTTCTCATATGCCACAAAACCGTTGAAGCTCCTGTTCAAAAATCATGCTCCGAAATCAACTTTTTTCATCTCAGGGATTCATTTTGGGATGGTAACTAAAGTTTAAAGCAGAAATAGGGGCACTTTTAAAATTTTCATTTTTGACCAAAATCGATGGGTCCGGGGCTTAGGGAATTTCTCATATGCCCCAAAACCGTTGAAGCTCCTGTTCAGAAATCATGCTCCGAAATCAACTTTTTTCATCTCAGGGATTCATTTTGGGATGGTAACTAAAGTTTAAAGCAGAAATAGGGGCACTTTTAAAATTTTCATTTTTGACCAAAATCGATGGGTCCGGGGCTTAGGGAATTTATCATATGCCACAAAACCGTTGAAGCTCCTGTTCAAAAATCATGCTCTGAAATCAACTTTTTTCATCTCAGGGATTTATTTTGGGATGGTAACTAAAGTTTAAAGCAGAAATAGGGGCACTTTTAAAATTTTCATTTTTGACCAAAATCGATGGGTCCGGGGCTTAGGGAATTTCTCATATGCCCCAAAACCGTTGAAGCTCCTGTTCAAAAATCATGCTCCGAAATCAACTTTTTTCATCTCAGGGATTCATTTTGGGATGGTAACTAAAGTTTAAAGCAGAAATAGGGGCACTTTTAAAATTTTCATTTTAGACCAAAATCGATGGGTCCGGGGCTTAGGGAATTTCTCATATGCCCCAAAACCGTTGAAGCTCCTGTTCAAAAATCATGCTCCGAAATCAACTTTTTTCATCTCAGGGATTCATTTTGGGATGGTAACTAAAGTTTAAAGCAGAAATAGGGGCACTTTTAAAATTTTCATTTTTGACCAAAATCGATGGGTCCGGGGCTTAGGGAATTTCTCATATGCCCCAAAACCGTTGAAGCTCCTGTTCAAAAATCATGCTCCGAAATCAACTTTTTTCATCTCAGGGATTCATTTTGGGATGGTAACTAAAGTTTAAAGCAGAAATAGGGGCACTTTTAAAATTTTCATTTTTGACCAAAATCGATGGGTCCGGGGCTTAGGGAATTTCTCATACGCCACAAAACCGTTGAAGCTCCTTTTCAAAAATCATGCTCCGAAATCAACTTTATTCATCTCAGGGATTCATTTTGGGATGGTAACTAAAGTTTAAAGCAGAAATAGGGGCACTTTTAAAATTTTCATTTTTGACCAAAATCGATGGGTCTGGGGCTTAGGGAATTTCTCATATGCCCCAAAACCGTTGAAGCTCCTGTTCAAAAATCATGCTCCGAAATCAACTTTTTTTCATCTCAGGGATTCATTTTGGGATGGTAACTAAAGTTTAAAGCAGAAATAGGGGCACTTTTAAAATTTTCATTTTTGACCAAAATCGATGGGTCCGGGGCTTAGGGAATTTCTCATATGCCACAAAACCGTTGAAGCTCCTGTTCAAAAATCATGCTCTGAAATCAACTTTTTTCATCTCAGGGATTCATTTTGGGATGGTAACTAAAGTTTAAAGCAGAAATAGGGGCACTTTTAAAATTTTCATTTTTGACCAAAATCGATGGGTCCGGGGCTTAGGGAATTTCTCATATGCCACAAAACCGTTGAAGCTCCTGTTCAAAAATCATGCTCCGAAATCAACTTTTTTCATCTCAGGGATTCATTTTGGGATGGTAACTAAAGTTTAAAGCAGAAATAGGGGCACTTTTAAAATTTTCATTTTTGACCAAAATCGATGGGTCCGGGGCTTAGGGAATTTCTCATATGCCACAAAACCGTTGAAGCTCCTGTTCAAAAATCATGCTCCGAAATCAACTTTTTTCATCTCAGGGATTCATTTTGGGATGGTAACTAAAGTTTAAAGCAGAAATAGGGGCACTTTTAAAATTTTCATTTTTGACCAAAATCGATGGGTCCGGGGCTTAGGGAATTTCTCATATGCCACAAAACCGTTGAAGCTCCTGTTCAAAAATCATGCTCCGAAATCAACTTTTTTCATCTCAGGGATTCATTTTGGGATGGTAACTAAAGTTTAAAGCAGAAATAGGGGCACTTTTAAAATTTTCATTTTTGACCAAAATCGATGGGTCCGGGGCTTAGGGAATTTCTCATATGCCACAAAACCGTTGAAGCTCCTGTTCAAAAATCATGCTCCGAAATCAACTTTTTTCATCTCAGGGATTCATTTTGGGATGGTAACTAAAGTTTAAAGCAGAAATAGGGGCACTTTTAAAATTTTCATTTTAGACCAAAATCGATGGGTCCGGTGCTTAGGGAATTTCTCATTTGCCACAAAACCGTTGAAGCTCCTGTTCAAAAATCATGCTCCGAAATCAACTTTTTTCATCTCAGGAATTCATTTTGGGATGGTAACTAAAGTTTAAAGCAGAAATAGGGGCACTTTTAAAATTTTCATTTTAGACCAAAATCGATGGGTCCGGGGCTTAGGGAATTTCTCATATGCCACAAAACCGTTGAAGCTCCTGTTCAAAAATCATGCTCCGAAATCAACTTTTTTCATCTCAGGGATTCATTTTGGGATGGTAACTAAAGTTTAAAGCAGAAATAGGGGCACTTTTAAAATTTTCATTTTTGACTGAAATCGATGGGTCCGGGGCTTAGGGAATTTCTCATATGCCCCAAAACCGTTGAAGCTCCTGTTCAAAAATCATGCTCTGAAATCAACTTTTTTCATCTCAGGGATTCATTTTGGGATGGTAACTAAAGTTTAAAGCAGAAATAGGGGCACTTTTAAAATTTTCATTTTTGACCAAAATCGATGGGTCCGGGGCTTAGGGAATTTCTCATATGCCCCAAAACCGTTGAAGCTCCTGTTCAAAAATCATGCTCTGAAATCAACTTTTTTCATCTCAGGGATTCATTTTGGGATGGTAACTAAAGTTTAAAGCAGAAATAGGGGCACTTTTAAAATTTTCATTTTAGACCAAAATCGATGGGTCCGGGGCTTAGGGAATTTCTCATATGCCACAAAACCGTTGAAGCTCCTGTTCAAAAATCATGCTCCGAAATCAACTTTTTTCATCTCAGGGATTCATTTTGGGATGGTAACTAAAGTTTAAAGCAGAAATAGGGGCACTTTTAAAATTTTCATTTTTGACTGAAATCGATGGGTCCGGGGCTTAGGGAATTTCTCATATGCCCCAAAACCGTTGAAGCTCCTGTTCAAAAATCATGCTCTGAAATCAACTTTTTTCATCTCAGGGATTCATTTTGGGATGGTAACTAAAGTTTAAAGCAGAAATAGGGGCACTTTTAAAATTTTCATTTTTGACCAAAATCGATGGGTCCGGGGCTTAGGGAATTTCTCATATGCCCCAAAACCGTTGAAGCTCCTGTTCAAAAATCATGCTCCGAAATCAACTTTTTTCATCTCAGGGATTCATTTTGGGATGGTAACTAAAGTTTAAAGCAGAAATAGGGGCACTTTTAAAATTTTCATTTTTGACCAAAATCGATGGGTCCGGGGCTTAGGGAATTTCTCATATGCCCCAAAACCGTTGAAGCTCCTGTTCAAAAATCATGCTCCGAAATCAACTTTTTTCATCTCAGGGATTCATTTTGGGATGGTAACTAAAGTTTAAAGAAGAAATAGGGGCACTTTTAAAATTTTCATTTTTGACCAAAATCGATGGGTCCGGGGCTTAGGGAATTTCTCATATGCCACAAAACCGTTGAAGCTCCTGTTCAAAAATCATGCTCCGAAATCAACTTTTTTCATCTCAGGGATTCATTTTGGGATGGTAACTAAAGTTTAAAGCAGAAATAGGGGCACTTTTAAAATTTTCATTTTTGACCAAAATCGATGGGTCCGGGGCTTAGGGAATTTCTCATACGCCACAAAACCGTTGAAGCTCCTTTTCAAAAATCATGCTCCGAAATCAACTTTTTTCATCTCAGGGATTCATTTTGGGATGGTAACTAAAGTTTAAAGCAGAAATAGGGGCACTTTTAAAATTTTCATTTTTGACCAAAATCGATGGGTCCGGGGCTTAGGGAATCTCTCATATGCCCCAAAACCGTTGAAGCTCCTGTTCAAAAATAATGCTCCGAAATCAACTTTTTTCATCTCAGGGATTCATTTTGGAATGGTAACTAAAGTTTAAAGCAGAAATAGGGGCACTTTTAAAATTTAAATTTTTGACCAAAATCGATGGGTCCGGGGATTAGGGAATTTCTCATATGCCACAAAACCGTTGAAGCTCCTGTTCAAAAATCATGCTCCAAAATCAACTTTTTTTATCTCAGGGATTCATTTTGGGATGATAACTAAAGTTTAAAGCAGAAATAGGGGCACTTTTAAAATTTTCATTTTTGACCAAAATCGATGGGTCCGGGACTTAGGGAATTTCTCATATGCCACAAAACCGTTGAAGCTCCTGTTCAAAAATCATGCTCCGAAATCAACTTTTTTCATCTCAGGGATTCATTTTGGGATGGTAACTAAAGTTTAAAGCAGAAATAGGGGCACTTTTAAAATTTTCATTTTTGACCAAAATCGATGGGTCCGGGGCTTAGGGAATTTCTCATATGCCCCAAAACCGTTGAAGCTCCTGTTCAAAAATCATGCTCCGAAATCAACTTTTTTTCATCTCAGGGATTCATTTTGGGATGGTAACTAAAGTTTAAATCAGAAATAGGGGCACTTTTAAAATTTTCATTTTTGACCAAAATCGATGGGTCCGGGGCTTAGGGAATTTCTCATATGCCACAAAACCGTTGAAGCTCCTGTTCAAAAATCATGCTCTGAAATCAACTTTTTTCATCTCAGGGATTCATTTTGGGATGGTAACTAAAGTTTAAAGCAGAAATAGGGGCACTTTTAAAATTTTCATTTTAGACCAAAATCGATGGGTCCGGGGCTTAGGGAATTTCTCATATGCCACAAAACCGTTGAAGCTCCTGTTCAAAAATCATGCTCTGAAATAAACTTTTTTCATCTCAGGGATTTATTTTGGGATGGTAACTAAAGTTTAAAGCATAAATAGGGGCACTTTTAACATTTTCATTTTAGACCAAAATCGATGGGTCCGGGGCTTAGGGAATTTCTCATATGCCACAAAACCGTTGAAGCTCCTGTTCAAAAATCATGCTCTGAAATCAACTTTTTTCATCTCAGGGATTCATTTTGGGATGGTAACTAAAGTTTAAAGCAGAAATAGGGGCACTTTTAAAATTTTCATTTTAGACCAAAATCGATGGGTCCGGGGCTTAGGGAATTTCTCATATGCCACAAAACCGTTGAAGCTCCTGTTCAAAAATCATGCTCCGAAATCAACTTTTTTCATCTCAGGGATTCATTTTGGGATGGTAACTAAAGTTTAAAGCAGAAATAGGGGCACTTTTAAAATTTTCATTTTTGACCAAAATCGATGGGTCCGGGGCTTAGGGAATTTCTCATATGCCCCAAAACCGTTGAAGCTCCTGTTCAAAAATTATGCTCCGAAATCAACTTTTTTCATCTCAGGGATTCATTTTGGAATGGTAACTAAAGTTTAAAGCAGAAATAGGGGCACTTTTAACATTTTCATTTTTGACCAAAATCGATGGGTCCGGGGCTTAGGGAATTTTTCATATGCCCCAAAACCGTTGAAGCTCCTGTTCAAAAATCATGCTCCGAAATCAACTTTTTTCATCTCAGGGATTCATTTTGGGATGGTAACTAAAGTTTAAAGCAGAAATAGGGGCACTTTTAAAATTTTCATTTTAGACCAAAATCGATGGGTCCGGGGCTTAGGGAATTTCTCATATGCCACAAAACCGTTGAAGCTCCTGTTCAAAAATCATGCTCCGAAATCAACTTTTTTCATCTCAGGGATTCATTTTGGGATGGTAACTAAAGTTTAAAGCAGAAATAGGGGCACTTTTAAAATTTTCATTTTTGACTGAAATCGATGGGTCCGGGGCTTAGGGAATTTCTCATATGCCCCAAAACCGTTGAAGCTCCTGTTCAAAAATCATGCTCTGAAATCAACTTTTTTCATCTCAGGGATTCATTTTGGGATGGTAACTAAAGTTTAAAGCAGAAATAGGGGCACTTTTAAAATTTTCATTTTTGACCAAAATCGATGGGTCCGGGGCTTAGGGAATTTCTCATATGCCCCAAAACCGTTGAAGCTCCTGTTCAAAAATCATGCTCCGAAATCAACTTTTTTCATCTCAGGGATTCATTTTGGGATGGTAACTAAAGTTTAAAGCAGAAATAGGGGCACTTTTAAAATTTTCATTTTTGACCAAAATCGATGGGTCCGGGGCTTAGGGAATTTCTCATACGCCCCAAAACCGTTGAAGCTCCTGTTCAAAAATCATGCTCCGAAATCAACTTTTTTCATCTCAGGGATTCATTTTGGGATGGTAACTAAAGTTTAAAGAAGAAATAGGGGCACTTTTAAAATTTTCATTTTTGACCAAAATCGATGGGTCCGGGGCTTAGGGAATTTCTCATATGCCCCAAAACCGTTGAAGCTCCTGTTCAAAAATCATGCTCCGAAATCAACTTTTTTTCATCTCAGGGATTCATTTTGGGATGGTAACTAAAGTTTAAATCAGAAATAGGGGCACTTTTAAAATTTTCATTTTTGACCAAAATCGATGGGTCCGGGGCTTAGGGAATTTCTCATATGCCACAAAACCGTTGAAGCTCCTGTTCAAAAATCATGCTCTGAAATCAACTTTTTTCATCTCAGGGATTCATTTTGGGATGGTAACTAAAGTTTAAAGCAGAAATAGGGGCACTTTTAAAATTTTTATTTTTGACCAAAATCGATGGGTCCGGGGCTTAGGGAATTTCTCATATGCCCCAAAACCGTTGAAGCTCCTGTTCAAAAATCATGCTCCGAAATCAACTTTTTTTCATCTCAGGGATTCATTTTGGGATGGTAACTAAAGTTTAAATCAGAAATAGGGGCACTTTTAAATTTTCATTTTTGACCAAAATCGATGGGTCCGGGGCTTAGGGAATTTCTCATATGCCACAAAACCGTTGAAGCTCCTGTTCAAAAATCATGCTCTGAAATCAACTTTTTTCATCTCAGGGATTCATTTTGGGATGGTAACTAAAGTTTAAAGCAGAAATAGGGGCACTTTTAAAATTTTTATTTTTGACCAAAATCGATGGGTCCGGGGCTTAGGGAATTTCTCATATGCCCCAAAACCGTTGAAGCTCCTGTTCAAAAATCATGCTCCGAAATCAACTTTTTTTCATCTCAGGGATTCATTTTGGGATGGTAACTAAAGTTTAAATCAGAAATAGGGGCACTTTTAAATTTTCATTTTTGACCAAAATCGATGGGTCCGGGGCTTAGGGAATTTCTCATATGCCACAAAACCGTTGAAGCTCCTGTTCAAAAATCATGCTCTGAAATCAACTTTTTTCATCTCAGGGATTCATTTTGGGATGGTAACTAAAGTTTAAAGCAGAAATAGGGGCACTTTTAAAATTTTCATTTTAGACCAAAATCGATGGGTCCGGGGCTTAGGGAATTTCTCATATGCCACAAAACCGTTGAAGCTCCTGTTCAAAAATCATGCTCCGAAATCAACTTTTTTCATCTCAGGGATTCATTTTGGGATGATAACTAAAGTTTAAAGCAGAAATAGGGGCACTTTTAAAATTTTCATTTTTGACCAAAATCGATGGGTCCGGGGCTTAGGGAATTTCTCATATGCCCCAAAACCGTTGAAGCTCCTGTTCAAAAATCATGCTCCGAAATCAACTTTTTTCATATCAGGGATTCATTTTGGGATGGTAACTAAAGTTTAAAGCAGAAATAGGGGCACTTTTAAAATTTTAATTTTTGACCAAAATCGATGGGTCCGGGGCTTAGGGAATTTCTCATATGCCACAAAACCGTTGAAGCTCCTGTTCAAAAATCATGCTCTGAAATAAACTTTTTTCATTTCAGGGATTTATTTTGTGATGGTAACTAAAGTTTAAAGCATAAATAGGGGCACTTTTAACATTTTCATTTTAGACCAAAATCGATGGGTCCGGGGCTTAGGGAATTTCTCATATGCCACAAAACCGTTGAAGCTCCTGTTCAAAAATCATGCTCTGAAATCAACTTTTTTCATCTCAGGGATTCATTTTGGGATGGTAACTAAAGTTTAAAGCAGAAATAGGGGCACTTTTAAAATTTTCATTTTAGACCAAAATCGATGGGTCCGGGGCTTAGGGAATTTCTCATATGCCCCAAAACCGTTGAAGCTCCTGTTCAAAAATCATGCTCCGAAATCAACTTTTTTCATCTCAGGGATTCATTTTGGAATGGTAACTAAAGTTTAAAGCAGAAATAGGGACACTTTTAAAATTTTCATTTTTGATCAAAATCGATGGGTCCGGGGCTTAGGGAATTTCTCCTATGCCCCAAAACCGTTGAAGCTCCTGTTCAAAAATCATGCTCCGAAATCAACTTTTTTCATCTCAGGGATTCATTTTGGGATGGTAACTAAAGATTAAAGCAGAAATAGGGGCACTTTTAAAATTTTCATTTTTGACCAAAATCGATGGGTCCGGGGCTTAGGGAATTTCTCATATGCCCCAAAACCGTTGAAGCTCCTGTTCAAAAATCATGCTCCGAAATCAACTTTTTTCATCTCAGGGATTCATTTTGGGATGGTAACTAAAGTTTAAAGCAGAAATAGGGGCACTTTTAAAATTTTCATTTTTGACCAAAATCGATGGGTCCGGGGCTTAGGGAATTTCTCATATGCCACAAAACCGTTGAAGCTCCTGTTCAAAAATCATGCTCTGAAATCAACTTTTTTCATCTCGGATTCATTTTGGGATGGTAACTAAAGTTTAAAGCAGAAATAGGGGCACTTTTAAAATTTTCATTTTTGACCAAAATCGATGGGTCCGGGGCTTAGGGAATTTCTCATATGCCACAAAACCGTTGAAGCTCCTGTTCAAAAATCATGCTCCGAAATCAACTTTTTTCATCTCAGGGATTCATTTTGGGATGGTAACTAAAGTTTAAAGCAGAAATAGGGGCACTTTTAAAATTTTCATTTTTGACCAAAATCGATGGGTCCGGGGCTTAGGGAATTTCTCATATGCCACAAAACCGTTGAAGCTCCTGTTCAAAAATCATGCTCTGAAATCAACTTTTTTCATCTCAGGGATTCATTTTGGGATGGTAACTAAAGTTTAAAGCAGAAATAGGGGCACTTTTAAAATTTTCATTTTTGACCAAAATCGATGGGTCCGGGGCTTAGGGAATTTCTCATATGCCACAAAACCGTTGAAGCTCCTGTTCAAAAATCATGCTCCGAAATCAACTTTTTTCATCTCAGGGATTCATTTTGGGATGGTAACTAAAGTTTAAAGCAGAAATAGGGGCACTTTTAAAATTTTCATTTTTGACCAAAATCGATGGGTCCGGGGCTTAGGGAATTTCTCATATGCCACAAAACCGTTGAAGCTCCTGTTCAAAAATCATGCTCCGAAATCAACTTTTTTCATCTCAGGGATTCATTTTGGGATGGTAACTAAAGTTTAAAGCAGAAATAGGGGCACTTTTAAAATTTTCATTTTAGACCAAAATCGATGGGTCCGGTGCTTAGGGAATTTCTCATTTGCCACAAAACCGTTGAAGCTCCTGTTCAAAAATCATGCTCCGAAATCAACTTTTTTCATCTCAGGAATTCATTTTGGGATGGTAACTAAAGTTTAAAGCAGAAATAGGGGCACTTTTAAAATTTTCATTTTAGACCAAAATCGATGGGTCCGGGGCTTAGGGAATTTCTCATATGCCACAAAACCGTTGAAGCTCCTGTTCAAAAATCATGCTCCGAAATCAACTTTTTTCATCTCAGGGATTCATTTTGGGATGGTAACTAAAGTTTAAAGCAGAAATAGGGGCACTTTTAAAATTTTCATTTTTGACTGAAATCGATGGGTCCGGGGCTTAGGGAATTTCTCATATGCCCCAAAACCGTTGAAGCTCCTGTTCAAAAATCATGCTCTGAAATCAACTTTTTTCATCTCAGGGATTCATTTTGGGATGGTAACTAAAGTTTAAAGCAGAAATAGGGGCACTTTTAAAATTTTCATTTTTGACCAAAATCGATGGGTCCGGGGCTTAGGGAATTTCTCATATGCCCCAAAACCGTTGAAGCTCCTGTTCAAAAATCATGCTCTGAAATCAACTTTTTTCATCTCAGGGATTCATTTTGGGATGGTAACTAAAGTTTAAAGCAGAAATAGGGGCACTTTTAAAATTTTCATTTTAGACCAAAATCGATGGGTCCGGGGCTTAGGGAATTTCTCATATGCCACAAAACCGTTGAAGCTCCTGTTCAAAAATCATGCTCCGAAATCAACTTTTTTCATCTCAGGGATTCATTTTGGGATGGTAACTAAAGTTTAAAGCAGAAATAGGGGCACTTTTAAAATTTTCATTTTTGACTGAAATCGATGGGTCCGGGGCTTAGGGAATTTCTCATATGCCCCAAAACTGTTGAAGCTCCTGTTCAAAAATCATGCTCTGAAATCAACTTTTTTCATCTCAGGGATTCATTTTGGGATGGTAACTAAAGTTTAAAGCAGAAATAGGGGCACTTTTAAAATTTTCATTTTTGACCAAAATCGATGGGTCCGGGGCTTAGGGAATTTCTCATATGCCCCAAAACCGTTGAAGCTCCTGTTCAAAAATCATGCTCCGAAATCAACTTTTTTCATCTCAGGGATTCATTTTGGGATGGTAACTAAAGTTTAAAGCAGAAATAGGGGCACTTTTAAAATTTTCATTTTTGACCAAAATCGATGGGTCCGGGGCTTAGGGAATTTCTCATATGCCCCAAAACCGTTGAAGCTCCTGTTCAAAAATCATGCTCCGAAATCAACTTTTTTCATCTCAGGGATTCATTTTGGGATGGTAACTAAAGTTTAAAGAAGAAATAGGGGCACTTTTAAAATTTTCATTTTTGACCAAAATCGATGGGTCCGGGGCTTAGGGAATTTCTCATATGCCACAAAACCGTTGAAGCTCCTGTTCAAAAATCATGCTCCGAAATCAACTTTTTTCATCTCAGGGATTCATTTTGGGATGGTAACTAAAGTTTAAAGCAGAAATAGGGGCACTTTTAAAATTTTCATTTTTGACCAAAATCGATGGGTCCGGGGCTTAGGGAATTTCTCATACGCCACAAAACCGTTGAAGCTCCTTTTCAAAAATCATGCTCCGAAATCAACTTTTTTCATCTCAGGGATTCATTTTGGGATGGTAACTAAAGTTTAAAGCAGAAATAGGGGCACTTTTAAAATTTTCATTTTTGACCAAAATCGATGGGTCCGGGGCTTAGGGAATTTCTCATATGCCCCAAAACCGTTGAAGCTCCTGTTCAAAAATAATGCTCCGAAATCAACTTTTTTCATCTCAGGGATTCATTTTGGAATGGTAACTAAAGTTTAAAGCAGAAATAGGGGCACTTTTAAAATTTAAATTTTTGACCAAAATCGATGGGTCCGGGGATTAGGGAATTTCTCATATGCCACAAAACCGTTGAAGCTCCTGTTCAAAAATCATGCTCCAAAATCAACTTTTTTTATCTCAGGGATTCATTTTGGGATGATAACTAAAGTTTAAAGCAGAAATAGGGGCACTTTTAAAATTTTCATTTTTGACCAAAATCGATGGGTCCGGGACTTAGGGAATTTCTCATATGCCACAAAACCGTTGAAGCTCCTGTTCAAAAATCATGCTCCGAAATCAACTTTTTTCATCTCAGGGATTCATTTTGGGATGGTAACTAAAGTTTAAAGCAGAAATAGGGGCACTTTTAAAATTTTCATTTTTGACCAAAATCGATGGGTCCGGGGCTTAGGGAATTTCTCATATGCCCCAAAACCGTTGAAGCTCCTGTTCAAAAATCATGCTCCGAAATCAACTTTTTTTCATCTCAGGGATTCATTTTGGGATGGTAACTAAAGTTTAAATCAGAAATAGGGGCACTTTTAAAATTTTCATTTTTGACCAAAATCGATGGGTCCGGGGCTTAGGGAATTTCTCATATGCCACAAAACCGTTGAAGCTCCTGTTCAAAAATCATGCTCTGAAATCAACTTTTTTCATCTCAGGGATTCATTTTGGGATGGTAACTAAAGTTTAAAGCAGAAATAGGGGCACTTTTAAAATTTTCATTTTAGACCAAAATCGATGGGTCCGGGGCTTAGGGAATTTCTCATATGCCACAAAACCGTTGAAGCTCCTGTTCAAAAATCATGCTCCGAAATCAACTTTTTTCATCTCAGGGATTCATTTTGGGATGGTAACTAAAGATTAAAGCAGAAATAGGGGCACTTTTAAAATTTTCATTTTTGACCAAAATCGATGGGTCCGGGGCTTAGGGAATTTCTCATATGCCACAAAACCGTTGAAGCTCCTGTTCAAAAATCATGCTCCGAAATCAACTTTTTTCATCTCAGGGATTCATTTTGGGATGGTAACTAAAGTTTAAAGCAGAAATAGGGGCACTTTTAAAATTTTCATTTTTGACCAAAATCGATGGGTCCGGGGCTTAGGGAATTTCTCATATGCCACAAAACCGTTGAAGCTCCTGTTCAAAAATCATGCTCTGAAATCAACTTTTTTCATCTCAGGGATTCATTTTGGGATGGTAACTAAAGTTTAAAGCAGAAATAGGGGCACTTTTAAAATTTTCATTTTTGACCAAAATCGATGGGTCCGGGGCTTAGGGAATTTCTCATATGCCACAAAACCGTTGAAGCTCCTGTTCAAAAATCATGCTCCGAAATCAACTTTTTTCATCTCAGGGATTCATTTTGGGATGGTAACTAAAGTTTAAAGCAGAAATAGGGGCACTTTTAAAATTTTCATTTTTGACCAAAATCGATGGGTCCGGGGCTTAGGGAATTTCTCATATGCCACAAAACCGTTGAAGCTCCTGTTCAAAAATCATGCTCCGAAATCAACTTTTTTCATCTCAGGGATTCATTTTGGGATGGTAACTAAAGTTTAAAGCAGAAATAGGGGCACTTTTAAAATTTTCATTTTAGACCAAAATCGATGGGTCCGGTGCTTAGGGAATTTCTCATTTGCCACAAAACCGTTGAAGCTCCTGTTCAAAAATCATGCTCCGAAATCAACTTTTTTCATCTCAGGAATTCATTTTGGGATGGTAACTAAAGTTTAAAGCAGAAATAGGGGCACTTTTAAAATTTTCATTTTAGACCAAAATCGATGGGTCCGGGGCTTAGGGAATTTCTCATATGCCACAAAACCGTTGAAGCTCCTGTTCAAAAATCATGCTCCGAAATCAACTTTTTTCATCTCAGGGATTCATTTTGGGATGGTAACTAAAGTTTAAAGCAGAAATAGGGGCACTTTTAAAATTTTCATTTTTGACTGAAATCGATGGGTCCGGGGCTTAGGGAATTTCTCATATGCCCCAAAACCGTTGAAGCTCCTGTTCAAAAATCATGCTCTGAAATCAACTTTTTTCATCTCAGGGATTCATTTTGGGATGGTAACTAAAGTTTAAAGCAGAAATAGGGGCACTTTTAAAATTTTCATTTTAGACCAAAATCGATGGGTCCGGGGCTTAGGGAATTTCTCATATGCCACAAAACCGTTGAAGCTCCTGTTCAAAAATCATGCTCCGAAATCAACTTTTTTCATCTCAGGGATTCATTTTGGGATGGTAACTAAAGTTTAAAGCAGAAATAGGGGCACTTTTAAAATTTTCATTTTTGACTGAAATCGATGGGTCCGGGGCTTAGGGAATTTCTCATATGCCCCAAAACTGTTGAAGCTCCTGTTCAAAAATCATGCTCTGAAATCAACTTTTTTCATCTCAGGGATTCATTTTGGGATGGTAACTAAAGTTTAAAGCAGAAATAGGGGCACTTTTAAAATTTTCATTTTTGACCAAAATCGATGGGTCCGGGGCTTAGGGAATTTCTCATATGCCCCAAAACCGTTGAAGCTCCTGTTCAAAAATCATGCTCCGAAATCAACTTTTTTCATCTCAGGGATTCATTTTGGGATGGTAACTAAAGTTTAAAGAAGAAATAGGGGCACTTTTAAAATTTTCATTTTTGACCAAAATCGATGGGTCCGGGGCTTAGGGAATTTCTCATATGCCACAAAACCGTTGAAGCTCCTGTTCAAAAATCATGCTCCGAAATCAACTTTTTTCATCTCAGGGATTCATTTTGGGATGGTAACTAAAGTTTAAAGCAGAAATAGGGGCACTTTTAAAATTTTCATTTTTGACCAAAATCGATGGGTCCGGGGCTTAGGGAATTTCTCATACGCCACAAAACCGTTGAAGCTCCTTTTCAAAAATCATGCTCCGAAATCAACTTTTTTTATCTCAGGGATTCATTTTGGGATGATAACTAAAGTTTAAAGCAGAAATAGGGGCACTTTTAAAATTTTCATTTTTGACCAAAATCGATGGGTCCGGGACTTAGGGAATTTCTCATATGCCACAAAACCGTTGAAGCTCCTGTTCAAAAATCATGCTCCGAAATCAACTTTTTTCATCTCAGGGATTCATTTTGGGATGGTAACTAAAGTTTAAAGCAGAAATAGGGGCACTTTTAAAATTTTCATTTTTGACCAAAATCGATGGGTCCGGGGCTTAGGGAATTTCTCATATGCCCCAAAACCGTTGAAGCTCCTGTTCAAAAATCATGCTCCGAAATCAACTTTTTTTCATCTCAGGGATTCATTTTGGGATGGTAACTAAAGTTTAAATCAGAAATAGGGGCACTTTTAAAATTTTCATTTTTGACCAAAATCGATGGGTCCGGGGCTTAGGGAATTTCTCATATGCCACAAAACCGTTGAAGCTCCTGTTCAAAAATCATGCTCTGAAATCAACTTTTTTCATCTCAGGGATTCATTTTGGGATGGTAACTAAAGTTTAAAGCAGAAATAGGGGCACTTTTAAAATTTTCATTTTTGACCAAAATCGATGGGTCCGGGGCTTAGGGAATTTCTCATATGCCCCAAAACCGTTGAAGCTCCTGTTCAAAAATCATGCTCCGAAATCAACTTTTTTTCATCTCAGGGATTCATTTTGGGATGGTAACTAAAGTTTAAATCAGAAATAGGGGCACTTTTAAAATTTTCATTTTTGACCAAAATCGATGGGTCCGGGGCTTAGGGAATTTCTCATATGCCACAAAACCGTTGAAGCTCCTGTTCAAAAATCATGCTCTGAAATCAACTTTTTTCATCTCAGGGATTCATTTTGGGATGGTAACTAAAGTTTAAAGCAGAAATAGGGGCACTTTTAAAATTTTCATTTTAGACCAAAATCGATGGGTCCGGGGCTTAGGGAATTTCTCATATGCCACAAAACCGTTGAAGCTCCTGTTCAAAAATCATGCTCCGAAATCAACTTTTTTCATCTCAGGGATTCATTTTGGGATGGTAACTAAAGATTAAAGCAGAAATAGGGGCACTTTTAAAATTTTAATTTTTGACCAAAATCGATGGGTCCGGGGCTTAGGGAATTTCTCATATTCCCCAAAACCGTTGAAGCTCCTGTTCAAAAATCATGCTCCGAAATCAACTTTTTTCATCTCAGGGATTCATTTTGGGATGGTAACTAAAGTTTAAAGCAGAAATAGGGGCACTTTTAAAATTTTCATTTTTGACCAAAATCGATGGGTCCGGGGCTTAGGGAATTTCTCATATGCCACAAAACCGTTGAAGCTCCTGTTCAAAAATCATGCTCTGAAATAAACTTTTTTCATCTCAGGGATTTATTTTGGGATGGTAACTAAAGTTTAAAGCATAAATAGGGGCACTTTTAACATTTTCATTTTAGACCAAAATCGATGGGTCCGGGGCTTAGGGAATTTCTCATATGCCACAAAACCGTTGAAGCTCCTGTTCAAAAATCATGCTCTGAAATCAACTTTTTTCATCTCAGGGATTCATTTTGGTATGGTAACTAAAGTTTAAAGCAGAAATAGGGGCACTTTTAAAATTTTCATTTTAGACCAAAATCGATGGGTCCGGGGCTTAGGGAATTTCTCATATGCCACAAAACCGTTGAAGCTCCTGTTCAAAAATCATGCTCCGAAATCAACTTTTTTCATCTCAGGGATTCATTTTGGGATGGTAACTAAAGTTTAAAGCAGAAATAGGGGCACTTTTAAAATTTTCATTTTTGACCAAAATTGATGGGTCCGGGGCTTAGGGAATTTCTCATATGCCCCAAAACCGTTGAAGCTCCTGTTCAAAAATTATGCTCCGAAATCAACTTTTTTCATCTCAGGGATTCATTTTGGAATGGTAACTAAAGTTTAAAGCAGAAATAGGGGCACTTTTAACATTTTCATTTTTGACCAAAATCGATGGGTCCGGGGCTTAGGGAATTTCTCATATGCCCCAAAACCGTTGAAGCTCCTGTTCAAAAATCATGCTCCGAAATCAACTTTTTTCATCTCAGGGATTCATTTTGGGATGGTAACTAAAGTTTAAAGCAGAAATAGGGGCACTTTTAAAATTTTCATTTTTGACCAAAATCGATGGGTCCGGGGCTTAGGGAATTTCTCATATGCCACAAAACCGTTGAAGCTCCTGTTCAAAAATCATGCTCTGAAATAAACTTTTTTCATCTCAGGGATTTATTTTGGGATGGTAACTAAAGTTTAAAGCAGAAATAGGGGCACTTTTAACATTTTCATTTTTGACCAAAATCGATGGGTCCGGGGCTTAGGGAATTTCTCATATGCCACAAAACCGTTGAAGCTCCTGTTCAAAAATCATGCTCCGAAATCAACTTTTTTCATCTCAGGGATTCATTTTGGGATGGTAACTAAAGTTTAAAGCAGAAATAGGGGCACTTTTAAAATTTTCATTTTTGACCAAAATCGATGGGTCCGGGGCTTAGGGAATTTCTCATACGCCACAAAACCGTTGAAGCTCCAGTTCAAAAATCATGCTCCGAAATCAACTTTTTTCATCTCAGGGATTCATTTTGGGATGGTAACTAAAGTTTAAAGCAGAAATAGGGGCACTTTTAAAATTTTCATTTTTGACCAAAATCGATGGGTCCGGGGCTTAGGGAATTTCTCATATGCCCCAAAACCGTTGAAGCTCCTGTTCAAAAATCATGCTCCGAAATCAACTTTTTTTCATCTCAGGGATTCATTTTGGGATGGTAACTAAAGTTTAAATCAGAAATAGGGGCACTTTTAAAATTTTCATTTTTGACCAAAATCGATGGGTCCGGGGCTTAGGGAATTTCTCATATGCCACAAAACCGTTGAAGCTCCTGTTCAAAAATCATGCTCTGAAATCAACTTTTTTCATCTCAGGGATTCATTTTGGGATGGTAACTAAAGTTTAAAGCAGAAATAGGGGCACTTTTAAAATTTTCATTTTTGACCAAAATCGATGGGTCCGGGGCTTAGGGAATTTCTCATACGCCACAAAACCATTGAAGCTCCTGTTCAAAAATCATGCTCCGAAATCAACTTTTTTCATCTCAGGGATTCATTTTGGGATGGTAACTAAAGTTTAAAGCAGAAATAGGGGCACTTTTAAAATTTTCATTTTTGACCAAAATCGATGGGTCCGGGGCTTAGGGAATTTCTCATATGCCCCAAAACCGTTGAAGCTCCTGTTCAAAAATAATGCTCCGAAATCAACTTTTTTCATCTCAGGGATTCATTTTGGAATGGTAACTAAAGTTTAAAGCAGAAATAGGGGCACTTTTAAAATTTAAATTTTTGACCAAAATCGATGGGTCCGGGGATTAGGGAATTTCTCATATGCCACAAAACCGTTGAAGCTCCTGTTCAAAAATCATGCTCCAAAATCAACTTTTTTTATCTCAGGGATTCATTTTGGGATGATAACTAAAGTTTAAAGCAGAAATAGGGGCACTTTTAAAATTTTCATTTTTGACCAAAATCGATGGGTCCGGGACTTAGGGAATTTCTCATATGCCACAAAACCGTTGAAGCTCCTGTTCAAAAATCATGCTCCGAAATCAACTTTTTTCATCTCAGGGATTCATTTTGGGATGGTAACTAAAGTTTAAAGCAGAAATAGGGGCACTTTTAAAATTTTCATTTTTGACCAAAATCGATGGGTCCGGGGCTTAGGGAATTTCTCATATGCCCCAAAACCGTTGAAGCTCCTGTTCAAAAATCATGCTCCGAAATCAACTTTTTTTCATCTCAGGGATTCATTTTGGGATGGTAACTAAAGTTTAAATCAGAAATAGGGGCACTTTTAAAATTTTCATTTTTGACCAAAATCGATGGGTCCGGGGCTTAGGGAATTTCTCATATGCCACAAAACCGTTGAAGCTCCTGTTCAAAAATCATGCTCTGAAATCAACTTTTTTCATCTCAGGGATTCATTTTGGGATGGTAACTAAAGTTTAAAGCAGAAATAGGGGCACTTTTAAAATTTTCATTTTAGACCAAAATCGATGGGTCCGGGGCTTAGGGAATTTCTCATATGCCACAAAACCGTTGAAGCTCCTGTTCAAAAATCATGCTCCGAAATCAACTTTTTTCATCTCAGGGATTCATTTTGGGATGGTAACTAAAGATTAAAGCAGAAATAGGGGCACTTTTAAAATTTTAATTTTTGACCAAAATCGATGGGTCCGGGGCTTAGGGAATTTCTCATATTCCCCAAAACCGTTGAAGCTCCTGTTCAAAAATCATGCTCCGAAATCAACTTTTTTCATCTCAGGGATTCATTTTGGGATGGTAACTAAAGTTTAAAGCAGAAATAGGGGCACTTTTAAAATTTTCATTTTTGACCAAAATCGATGGGTCCGGGGCTTAGGGAATTTCTCATATGCCACAAAACCGTTGAAGCTCCTGTTCAAAAATCATGCTCTGAAATAAACTTTTTTCATCTCAGGGATTTATTTTGGGATGGTAACTAAAGTTTAAAGCATAAATAGGGGCACTTTTAACATTTTCATTTTAGACCAAAATCGATGGGTCCGGGGCTTAGGGAATTTCTCATATGCCACAAAACCGTTGAAGCTCCTGTTCAAAAATCATGCTCTGAAATCAACTTTTTTCATCTCAGGGATTCATTTTGGTATGGTAACTAAAGTTTAAAGCAGAAATAGGGGCACTTTTAAAATTTTCATTTTAGACCAAAATCGATGGGTCCGGGGCTTAGGGAATTTCTCATATGCCACAAAACCGTTGAAGCTCCTGTTCAAAAATCATGCTCCGAAATCAACTTTTTTCATCTCAGGGATTCATTTTGGGATGGTAACTAAAGTTTAAAGCAGAAATAGGGGCACTTTTAAAATTTTCATTTTTGACCAAAATTGATGGGTCCGGGGCTTAGGGAATTTCTCATATGCCCCAAAACCGTTGAAGCTCCTGTTCAAAAATTATGCTCCGAAATCAACTTTTTTCATCTCAGGGATTCATTTTGGAATGGTAACTAAAGTTTAAAGCAGAAATAGGGGCACTTTTAACATTTTCATTTTTGACCAAAATCGATGGGTCCGGGGCTTAGGGAATTTCTCATATGCCCCAAAACCGTTGAAGCTCCTGTTCAAAAATCATGCTCCGAAATCAACTTTTTTCATCTCAGGGATTCATTTTGGGATGGTAACTAAAGTTTAAAGCAGAAATAGGGGCACTTTTAAAATTTTCATTTTTGACCAAAATCGATGGGTCCGGGGCTTAGGGAATTTCTCATATGCCACAAAACCGTTGAAGCTCCTGTTCAAAAATCATGCTCTGAAATAAACTTTTTTCATCTCAGGGATTTATTTTGGGATGGTAACTAAAGTTTAAAGCAGAAATAGGGGCACTTTTAACATTTTCATTTTTGACCAAAATCGATGGGTCCGGGGCTTAGGGAATTTCTCATATGCCACAAAACCGTTGAAGCTCCTGTTCAAAAATCATGCTCCGAAATCAACTTTTTTCATCTCAGGGATTCATTTTGGGATGGTAACTAAAGTTTAAAGCAGAAATAGGGGCACTTTTAAAATTTTCATTTTTGACCAAAATCGATGGGTCCGGGGCTTAGGGAATTTCTCATACGCCACAAAACCGTTGAAGCTCCAGTTCAAAAATCATGCTCCGAAATCAACTTTTTTCATCTCAGGGATTCATTTTGGGATGGTAACTAAAGTTTAAAGCAGAAATAGGGGCACTTTTAAAATTTTCATTTTTGACCAAAATCGATGGGTCCGGGGCTTAGGGAATTTCTCATATGCCCCAAAACCGTTGAAGCTCCTGTTCAAAAATCATGCTCCGAAATCAACTTTTTTTCATCTCAGGGATTCATTTTGGGATGGTAACTAAAGTTTAAATCAGAAATAGGGGCACTTTTAAAATTTTCATTTTTGACCAAAATCGATGGGTCCGGGGCTTAGGGAATTTCTCATATGCCACAAAACCGTTGAAGCTCCTGTTCAAAAATCATGCTCTGAAATCAACTTTTTTCATCTCAGGGATTCATTTTGGGATGGTAACTAAAGTTTAAAGCAGAAATAGGGGCACTTTTAAAATTTTCATTTTTGACCAAAATCGATGGGTCCGGGGCTTAGGGAATTTCTCATACGCCACAAAACCATTGAAGCTCCTGTTCAAAAATCATGCTCCGAAATCAACTTTTTTCATCTCAGGGATTCATTTTGGGATGGTAACTAAAGTTTAAAGCAGAAATAGGGGCACTTTTAAAATTTTCATTTTTGACCAAAATCGATGGGTCCGGGGCTTAGGGAATTTCTCATATGCCCCAAAACCGTTGAAGCTCCTGTTCAAAAATCATGCTCCGAAATCAACTTTTTTTCATCTCAGGGATTCATTTTGGGATGGTAACTAAAGTTTAAATCAGAAATAGGGGCACTTTTAAATTTTCATTTTTGACCAAAATCGATGGGTCCGGGGCTTAGGGAATTTCTCATATGCCACAAAACCGTTGAAGCTCCTGTTCAAAAATCATGCTCTGAAATCAACTTTTTTCATCTCAGGGATTCATTTTGGGATGGTAACTAAAGTTTAAAGCAGAAATAGGGGCACTTTTAAAATTTTCATTTTAGACCAAAATCGATGGGTCCGGGGCTTAGGGAATTTCTCATATGCCACAAAACCGTTGAAGCTCCTGTTCAAAAATCATGCTCCGAAATCAACTTTTTTCATCTCAGGGATTCATTTTGGGATGATAACTAAAGTTTAAAGCAGAAATAGGGGCACTTTTAAAATTTTCATTTTTGACCAAAATCGATGGGTCCGGGGCTTAGGGAATTTCTCATATGCCCCAAAACCGTTGAAGCTCCTGTTCAAAAATCATGCTCCGAAATCAACTTTTTTCATATCAGGGATTCATTTTGGGATGGTAACTAAAGTTTAAAGCAGAAATAGGGGCACTTTTAAAATTTTAATTTTTGACCAAAATCGATGGGTCCGGGGCTTAGGGAATTTCTCATATGCCACAAAACCGTTGAAGCTCCTGTTCAAAAATCATGCTCTGAAATAAACTTTTTTCATTTCAGGGATTTATTTTGTGATGGTAACTAAAGTTTAAAGCATAAATAGGGGCACTTTTAACATTTTCATTTTAGACCAAAATCGATGGGTCCGGGGCTTAGGGAATTTCTCATATGCCACAAAACCGTTGAAGCTCCTGTTCAAAAATCATGCTCTGAAATCAACTTTTTTCATCTCAGGGATTCATTTTGGGATGGTAACTAAAGTTTAAAGCAGAAATAGGGGCACTTTTAAAATTTTCATTTTAGACCAAAATCGATGGGTCCGGGGCTTAGGGAATTTCTCATATGCCCCAAAACCGTTGAAGCTCCTGTTCAAAAATCATGCTCCGAAATCAACTTTTTTCATCTCAGGGATTCATTTTGGAATGGTAACTAAAGTTTAAAGCAGAAATAGGGACACTTTTAAAATTTTCATTTTTGATCAAAATCGATGGGTCCGGGGCTTAGGGAATTTCTCCTATGCCCCAAAACCGTTGAAGCTCCTGTTCAAAAATCATGCTCCGAAATCAACTTTTTTCATCTCAGGGATTCATTTTGGGATGGTAACTAAAGATTAAAGCAGAAATAGGGGCACTTTTAAAATTTTCATTTTTGACCAAAATCGATGGGTCCGGGGCTTAGGGAATTTCTCATATGCCCCAAAACCGTTGAAGCTCCTGTTCAAAAATCATGCTCCGAAATCAACTTTTTTCATCTCAGGGATTCATTTTGGGATGGTAACTAAAGTTTAAAGCAGAAATAGGGGCACTTTTAAAATTTTCATTTTTGACCAAAATCGATGGGTCCGGGGCTTAGGGAATTTCTCATATGCCACAAAACCGTTGAAGCTCCTGTTCAAAAATCATGCTCTGAAATCAACTTTTTTCATCTCAGGGATTCATTTTGGGATGGTAACTAAAGTTTAAAGCAGAAATAGGGGCACTTTTAAAATTTTCATTTTTGACCAAAATCGATGGGTCCGGGGCTTAGGGAATTTCTCATATGCCCCAAAACCGTTGAAGCTCCTGTTCAAAAATCATGCTCCGAAATCAACTTTTTTCATCTCAGGGATTCATTTTGGGATGGTAACTAAAGTTTAAAGCAGAAATAGGGGCACTTTTAAAATGTTCATTTTTGACCAAAATCGATGGGTCCGGGGCTTAGGGAATTTCTCATATGCCACAAAACCGTTGAAGCTCCTGTTCAAAAATCATGCTCTGAAATCAACTTTTTTCATCTCAGGGATTTATTTTGGGATGGTAACTAAAGTTTAAAGCAGAAATAGGGGCACTTTTAACATTTTCATTTTTGACCAAAATCGATGGGTCCGGGGCTTAGGGAATTTCTCATATGCCCCAAAACCGTTGAAGCTCCTGTTCAAAAATCATGCTCCGAAATCAACTTTTTTCATCTCAGGGATTCATTTTGGGATGGTAACTAAAGTTTAAAGCAGAAATAGGGGCACTTTTAAAATTTTCATTTTTGACCAAAATCGATGGGTCCGGGGCTTAGGGAATTTCTCATACGCCACAAAACCATTGAAGCTCCTGTTCAAAAATCATGCTCCGAAATCAACTTTTTTCATCTCAGGGATTCATTTTGGGATGGTAACTAAAGTTTAAAGCAGAAATAGGGGCACTTTTAAAATTTTCATTTTTGACCAAAATCGATGGGTCCGGGGCTTAGGGAATTTCTCATATGCCCCAAAACCGTTGAAGCTCCTGTTCAAAAATCATGCTCCGAAATCAACTTTTTTTCATCTCAGGGATTCATTTTGGGATGGTAACTAAAGTTTAAATCAGAAATAGGGGCACTTTTAAATTTTCATTTTTGACCAAAATCGATGGGTCCGGGGCTTAGGGAATTTCTCATATGCCACAAAACCGTTGAAGCTCCTGTTCAAAAATCATGCTCTGAAATCAACTTTTTTCATCTCAGGGATTCATTTTGGGATGGTAACTAAAGTTTAAAGCAGAAATAGGGGCACTTTTAAAATTTTCATTTTAGACCAAAATCGATGGGTCCGGGGCTTAGGGAATTTCTCATATGCCACAAAACCGTTGAAGCTCCTGTTCAAAAATCATGCTCCGAAATCAACTTTTTTCATCTCAGGGATTCATTTTGGGATGATAACTAAAGTTTAAAGCAGAAATAGGGGCACTTTTAAAATTTTCATTTTTGACCAAAATCGATGGGTCCGGGGCTTAGGGAATTTCTCATATGCCCCAAAACCGTTGAAGCTCCTGTTCAAAAATCATGCTCCGAAATCAACTTTTTTCATATCAGGGATTCATTTTGGGATGGTAACTAAAGTTTAAAGCAGAAATAGGGGCACTTTTAAAATTTTAATTTTTGACCAAAATCGATGGGTCCGGGGCTTAGGGAATTTCTCATATGCCACAAAACCGTTGAAGCTCCTGTTCAAAAATCATGCTCTGAAATAAACTTTTTTCATTTCAGGGATTTATTTTGTGATGGTAACTAAAGTTTAAAGCATAAATAGGGGCACTTTTAACATTTTCATTTTAGACCAAAATCGATGGGTCCGGGGCTTAGGGAATTTCTCATATGCCACAAAACCGTTGAAGCTCCTGTTCAAAAATCATGCTCTGAAATCAACTTTTTTCATCTCAGGGATTCATTTTGGGATGGTAACTAAAGTTTAAAGCAGAAATAGGGGCACTTTTAAAATTTTCATTTTAGACCAAAATCGATGGGTCCGGGGCTTAGGGAATTTCTCATATGCCCCAAAACCGTTGAAGCTCCTGTTCAAAAATCATGCTCCGAAATCAACTTTTTTCATCTCAGGGATTCATTTTGGAATGGTAACTAAAGTTTAAAGCAGAAATAGGGACACTTTTAAAATTTTCATTTTTGATCAAAATCGATGGGTCCGGGGCTTAGGGAATTTCTCCTATGCCCCAAAACCGTTGAAGCTCCTGTTCAAAAATCATGCTCCGAAATCAACTTTTTTCATCTCAGGGATTCATTTTGGGATGGTAACTAAAGATTAAAGCAGAAATAGGGGCACTTTTAAAATTTTCATTTTTGACCAAAATCGATGGGTCCGGGGCTTAGGGAATTTCTCATATGCCCCAAAACCGTTGAAGCTCCTGTTCAAAAATCATGCTCCGAAATCAACTTTTTTCATCTCAGGGATTCATTTTGGGATGGTAACTAAAGTTTAAAGCAGAAATAGGGGCACTTTTAAAATTTTCATTTTTGACCAAAATCGATGGGTCCGGGGCTTAGGGAATTTCTCATATGCCACAAAACCGTTGAAGCTCCTGTTCAAAAATCATGCTCTGAAATCAACTTTTTTCATCTCAGGGATTCATTTTGGGATGGTAACTAAAGTTTAAAGCAGAAATAGGGGCACTTTTAAAATTTTCATTTTTGACCAAAATCGATGGGTCCGGGGCTTAGGGAATTTCTCATATGCCCCAAAACCGTTGAAGCTCCTGTTCAAAAATCATGCTCCGAAATCAACTTTTTTCATCTCAGGGATTCATTTTGGGATGGTAACTAAAGTTTAAAGCAGAAATAGGGGCACTTTTAAAATGTTCATTTTTGACCAAAATCGATGGGTCCGGGGCTTAGGGAATTTCTCATATGCCACAAAACCGTTGAAGCTCCTGTTCAAAAATCATGCTCTGAAATCAACTTTTTTCATCTCAGGGATTTATTTTGGGATGGTAACTAAAGTTTAAAGCAGAAATAGGGGCACTTTTAACATTTTCATTTTTGACCAAAATCGATGGGTCCGGGGCTTAGGGAATTTCTCATATGCCCCAAAACCGTTGAAGCTCCTGTTCAAAAATCATGCTCCGAAATCAACTTTTTTCATCTCAGGGATTCATTTTGGGATGGTAACTAAAGTTTAAAGCAGAAATAGGGGCACTTTTAAAATTTTCATTTTTGACCAAAATCGATGGGTCCGGGGCTTAGGGAATTTCTCATATGCCACAAAACCGTTGAAGCTCCTGTTCAAAAATCATGCTCTGAAATAAACTTTTTTCATCTCAGGGATTTATTTTGGGATGGTAACTAAAGTTTAAAGCAGAAATAGGGGCACTTTTAACATTTTCATTTTAGACCAAAATCGATGGGTCCGGGGCTTAGGGAATTTCTCATATGCCACAAAACCGTTGAAGCTCCTGTTCAAAAATCATGCTTCGAAATCAACTTTTTTCATCTCAGGGATTCATTTTGGGATGGTAACTAAAGTTTAAAGCAGAAATAGGGGCACTTTTAAAATTTTCATTTTTGACCAAAATCGATGGGTCCGGGGCTTAGGGAATTTCTCATATGCCCCAAAACCGTTGAAGCTCCTGTTCAAAAATCATGCTCCGAAATCAACTTTTTTCATCTCAGGGATTCATTTTGGGATGGTAACTAAAGTTTAAAGCAGAAATAGGGGCACTTTTAAAATTTTCATTTTTGACTAAAATCGATCGGTCCGGGGCTTAGGGAATTTCTCATATGCCACAAAACCGTTGAAGCTCCTGTTCAAAAATCATGCTCCGAAATCAACTTTTTTCATCTCAGGGATTCATTTTGGGATGGTAACTAAAGTTTAAAGCAGAAATAGGGGCTCTTTTAAAATTTTCATTTTTGACCAAAATCGATGGGTCCGGGGCTTAGGGAATTTCTCATATGCCACAAAACCGTTGAAGCTCCTGTTCAAAAATCATGCTCCGAAATCAACTTTTTTCATCTCAGGGATTGATTTTGGGATGGTAACTAAAGTTTAAAGCAGAAATAGGGGCACTTTTAAAATTTTCATTTTTGACCAAAATCGATGGGTTCGGGGCTTAGGGAATTTCTCATATGCCACAAAACAGTTGAAGCTCCTGTTCAAAAATCATGCTCTGAAATCAACTTTTTTCATCTCAGGGATTTATTTTGGGATGGTAACTAAAGTTTAAAGCAGAAATAGGGGCACTTTTAACATTTTCATTTTAGACCAAAATCGATGGGTCCGGGGCTTAGGGAATTTCTCATATGCCCCAAAACCGTTGAAGCTCCTGTTCAAAAATCATGCTCCGAAATAAACTTTTTTCATCTCAGGGATTTATTTTGGGATGGTAACTAAAGTTTAAAGCAGAAATAGGGGCACTTTTAACATTTTCATTTTAGACCAAAATCGATGGGTCCGGGGCTTAGGGAATTTCTCATATGCCACAAAACCGTTGAAGCTCCTGTTCAAAAATCATGCTCTGAAATCAACTTTTTTTATCTCAGGGATTTATTTTGGGATGGTAACTAAAGTTTAAAGCAGAAATAGGGGCACTTTTAAAATTTTCATTTTTGACCAAAATCGATGGGTCCGGGGCTTAGGGAATTTCTCATATGCCCCAAAACCGTTGAAGCTCCTGTTCAAAAATCATGCTCCGAAATCAACTTTTTTCATCTCAGGGATTCATTTTGGGATGGTAACTAAAGTTTAAAGCAGAAATAGGGGCACTTTTAAAATTTTCATTTTTGACCAAAATCGATGGGTCCGGGGCTTAGGGAATTTCTCATATGCCACAAAACCGTTGAAGCTCCTGTTCAAAAATCATGCTCCGAAATCAACTTTTTTCATCTCAGGGATTCATTTTGGGATGGTAACTAAAGTTTAAAGCAGAAATAGGGGCACTTTTAAAATTTTCATTTTTGACTAAAATCGATCGGTCCGGGGCTTAGGGAATTTCTCATATGCCACAAAACCGTTGAAGCTCCTGTTCAAAAATCATGCTCCGAAATCAACTTTTTTCATCTACGGGATTCATTTTGGGATGGTAACTAAAGTTTAAAGCAGAAATAGGGGCACTTTTAAAATTTTCATTTTTGACCAAAATCGATGGGTCCGGGGCTTAGGGAATTTCTCATATGCCACAAAACCGTTGAAGCTCCTGTTCAAAAATCATGCTCCGAAATCAACTTTTTTCATCTACGGGATTCATTTTGGGATGGTAACTAAAGTTTAAAGCAGAAATAGGGGCACTTTTAAAATTTTCATTTTTGACCAAAATCGATGGGTCCGGGGCTTAGGGAATTTCTCATATGCCACAAAACCGTTGAAGCTCCTGTTCAAAAATCATGCTCCGAAATCAACTTTTTTCATCTCAGGGATTAATTTTGGGATGGTAACTAAAGTTTAAAGCAGAAATAGGGGCTCTTTTAAAATTTTCATTTTTGACCAAAATCGATGGGTCCGGGGCTTAGGGAATTTCTCATATGCCACAAAACCGTTGAAGCTCCTGTTCAAAAATCATGCTCCGAAATCAACTTTTTTCATCTCAGGGATTGATTTTGGGATGGTAACTAAAGTTTAAAGCAGAAATAGGGGCACTTTTAAAATTTTCATTTTTGACCAAAATCGATGGGTCCGGGGCTTAGGGAATTTCTCATATGCCACAAAACCGTTGAAGCTCCTGTTCAAAAATCATGCTCCGAAATCAACTTTTTTCATCTCAGGGATTCATTTTGGGATGGTAACTAAAGTTTAAAGCAGAAATAGGGGCACTTTTAAAATTTTCATTTTTGACTAAAATCGATCGGTCCGGGGCTTAGGGAATTTCTCATATGCCACAAAACCGTTGAAGCTCCTGTTCAAAAATCATGCTCCGAAATCAACTTTTTTCATCTACGGGATTCATTTTGGGATGGTAACTAAAGTTTAAAGCAGAAATAGGGGCACTTTTAAATTTTTCATTTTTGACCAAAATCGATGGGTCCGGGGCTTAGGGAATTTCTCATATGCCACAAAACCGTTGAAGCTCCTGTTCAAAAATCATGCTCCGAAATCAACTTTTTTCATCTACGGGATTCATTTTGGGATGGTAACTAAAGTTTAAAGCAGAAATAGGGGCACTTTTAAAATTTTCATTTTTGACCAAAATCGATGGGTCCGGGGCTTAGGGAATTTCTCATATGCCACAAAACAGTTGAAGCTCCTGTTCAAAAATCATGCTCTGAAATCAACTTTTTTCATCTCAGGGATTCATTTTGGGATGGTAACTAAAGTTTAAAGCAGAAATAGGGGCACCTTTAAAATTTTCATTTTTGACCAAAATCGATGGGTCCGGGGCTTAGGGAATTTCTCATATGCCACAAAACCGTTGAAGCTCCTGTTCAAAAATCATGCTCCGAAATCAACTTTTTTCATCTCAGGGATTCATTTTGGGATGGTAACTAAAGTTTAAAGCAGAAATAGGGGCTCTTTTAAAATTTTCATTTTTGACCAAAATCGATGGGTCCGGGGCTTAGGGAATTTCTCATATGCCACAAAACCGTTGAAGCTCCTGTTCAAAAATCATGCTCCGAAATCAACTTTTTTCATCTCAGGGATTGATTTTGGGATGGTAACTAAAGTTTAAAGCAGAAATAGGGGCACTTTTAAAATTTTCATTTTTGACCAAAATCGATGGGTTCGGGGCTTAGGGAATTTCTCATATGCCACAAAACAGTTGAAGCTCCTGTTCAAAAATCATGCTCTGAAATCAACTTTTTTCATCTCAGGGATTTATTTTGGGATGGTAACTAAAGTTTAAAGCAGAAATAGGGGCACTTTTAACATTTTCATTTTAGACCAAAATCGATGGGTCCGGGGCTTAGGGAATTTCTCATATGCCCCAAAACCGTTGAAGCTCCTGTTCAAAAATCATGCTCCGAAATAAACTTTTTTCATCTCAGGGATTTATTTTGGGATGGTAACTAAAGTTTAAAGCAGAAATAGGGGCACTTTTAACATTTTCATTTTAGACCAAAATCGATGGGTCCGGGGCTTAGGGAATTTCTCATATGCCACAAAACCGTTGAA
The DNA here is from genome assembly GCF_028390025.1 of Pseudophryne corroboree. NCBI lineage: Eukaryota > Metazoa > Chordata > Amphibia > Anura > Myobatrachidae > Pseudophryne > Pseudophryne corroboree. The sequence goes on along the minus strand of NW_026968085.1, from coordinate 37,075 downwards.
GCTCCTGTTCAAAAATCATGCTCTGAAATCAACTTTTTTTATCTCAGGGATTCATTTTGGGATGGTAACTAAAGTTTAAAGCAGAAATAGGGGCACTTTTAAAATTTTCATTTTAGACCAAAATCGATGGGTCCGGGGCTTAGGGAATTTCTCATATGCCACAAAACCGTTGAAGCTCCTGTTCAAAAATCATGCTCCGAAATCAACTTTTTTCATCTCAGGGATTCATTTTGGGATGGTAACTAAAGTTTAAAGCAGAAATAGGGGCATTTTTAAAATTTTCATTTTTGACCAAAATCGATGGGTCCGGGGCTTAGGGAATTTCTCATATGCCCCAAAACCGTTGAAGCTCCTGTTCAAAAATCATGCTCCGAAATCAACTTTTTTCATCTCAGGGATTCATTTTGGGATGGTAACTAAAGTTTAAAGCAGAAATAGGGGCACTTTTAAAATTTTCATTTTTGACCAAAATCGATGGGTCCGGGGCTTAGGGAATTTCTCATATGCCCCAAAACCGTTGAAGCTCCTGTTCAAAAATCATGCTCCGAAATCAACTTTTTTCATCTCAGGGATTCATTTTGGGATGGTAACTAAAGTTTAAAGCAGAAATAGGGGCACTTTTAAAATTTTCATTTTTGACCAAAATCGATGGGTCCGGGGCTTAGGGAATTTATCATATGCCACAAAACCGTTGAAGCTCCTGTTCAAAAATCATGCTCTGAAATCAACTTTTTTCATCTCAGGGATTTATTTTGGGATGGTAACTAAAGTTTAAAGCAGAAATAGGGGCACTTTTAAAATTTTCATTTTTGACCAAAATCGATGGGTCCGGGGCTTAGGGAATTTCTCATATGCCACAAAACCGTTGAAGCTCCTGTTCAAAAATCATGCTCTGAAATCAACTTTTTTCATCTCAGGGATTCATTTTGGGATGGTAACTAAAGTTTAAAGCAGAAATAGGGGCACTTTTAAAATTTTAATTTTTGACCAAAATCGATGGGTCCGGGGCTTATGGAATTTCTCATATGCCCCAAAACCGTTGAAGCTCCTGTTAAAAAATCATGCTCCGAAATCAACTTTTTTCATCTCAGGGATTCATTTTGGGATGGTAACTAAAGTTTAAAGCAGAAATAGGGGCACTTTTAAAATTTTCATTTTTGACCAAAATCAATGGGTCCGGGGCTTATGGAATTTCTCATATGCCCCAAAACCGTTGAAGCTCCTGTTCAAAAATCATGCTCCGAAATCAACTTTTTTCATCTCAGGGATTCATTTTGGGATGGTAACTAAAGTTTAAAGCAGAAATAGGGGCACTTTTAAAATTTTCATTTTTGACCAAAATCGATGGGTCCGGGGCTTAGGGAATTTCTCATATGCCCCAAATCCGTTGAAGCTCCTGTTCAAAAATCATGCTCTGAAATCAACTTTTTTCATCTCAGGGATTTATTTTGGGATGGTAACTAAAGTTTAAAGCAGAAATAGGGGCACTTTTAACATTTTCATTTTTGACCAAAATCGATGGGTCCGGGGCTTAGGGAATTTCTCATATGCCCCAAAACCGTTGAAGCTCCTGTTCAAAAATCATGCTCCGAAATCAACTTTTTTCATCTCAGGGATTCATTTTGGGATGGTACTGTAACTAAAGTTTAAAGCAGAAATAGGGGCACTTTTAAAATTTTCATTTTTGACCAAAATCGATGGGTCCGGGGCTTAGGGAATTTCTCATATGCCCCAAAACCGTTGAAGCTCCTGTTCAAAAATCATGCTCCGAAATCAACTTTTTTCATCTCAGGGATTCATTTTGGGATGGTAACTAAAGTTTAAAGCAGAAATAGGGGCACTTTTAAAATTTTCATTTTTGACCAAAATCGATGGGTCCGGGGCTTAGGGAATTTCTCATATGCCCCAAAACCGTTGAAGCTCCTGTTCAAAAATCATGCTCCGAAATCAACTTTTTTCATCTCAGGGATTCATTTTGGGATGGTAACTAAAGTTTAAAGCAGAAATAGGGGCACTTTTAAAATTTTCATTTTTGACCAAAATCGATGGGTCCGGGGCTTAGGGAATTTCTCATATGCCACAAAACCGTTGAAGCTCCTGTTCAAAAATCATGCTCTGAAATCAACTTTTTTCATCTCAGGGATTTATTTTGGGATGGTAACTAAAGTTTAAAGCAGAAATAGGGGCACTTTTAAAATTTTCATTTTTGACCAAAATCGATGGGTCCGGGGCTTAGGGAATTTCTCATATGCCACAAAACCGTTGAAGCTCCTGTTCAAAAATCATGCTCTGAAATAAACTTTTTTCATCTCAGGGATTTATTTTGGGATGGTAACTAAAGTTTAAAGCAGAAATAGGGGCACTTTTAACATTTTCATTTTAGACCAAAATCGATGGGTCCGGGGCTTAGGGAATTTCTCATATGCCACAAAACCGTTGAAGCTCCTGTTCAAAAATCATGCTTCGAAATCAACTTTTTTCATCTCAGGGATTCATTTTGGGATGGTAACTAAAGTTTAAAGCAGAAATTTGGGCACTTTTAAAATTTTCATTTTTGACCAAAATCGATGGGTCCGGGGCTTAGAGAATTTCTCATATGCCCCAAAACCGTTGAAGCTCCTGTTCAAAAATCATGCTCCGAAATCAACTTTTTTCATCTCAGGGATTCATTTTGGAATGGTAACTAAAGTTTAAAGCAGAAATAGGGGCACTTTTAAAATTTTCATTTTTGACCAAAATCGATGGGTCCGGGGCTTATGGAATTTCTCATATGCCCCAAAACCGTTGAAGCTCCTGTTCAAAAATCATGCTCCGAAATCAACTTTTTTCATCTCAGGGATTCATTTTGGGATGGTAACTAAAGTTTAAAGCAGAAATAGGGGCACTTTTAAAATTTTCATTTTTGACCAAAATCGATGGGTCCGGGGCTTAGGGAATTTCTCATATGCCCCAAATCCGTTGAAGCTCCTGTTCAAAAATCATGCTCCGAAATCAACTTTTTTCATCTCAGGGATTCATTTTTGGATGGTAACTAAAGTTTAAAGCAGAAATAGGGGCACTTTTAAAATTTTCATTTTTGACCAAAATCGATGGGTCCGGGGCTTAGGGAGTTTCTCATATGCCACAAAACCGTTAAAAGCTCCTGTTCAAAAATCATGCTCCGAAATCAACTTTTTTCATCTCAGGGATTCATTTTGGGATGGTAACTAAAGTTTAAAGCAGAAATAGGGGCACTTTTAAAATTTTCATTTTTGACCAAAATCGATGGGTCCGGGGCTTAGGGAATTTCTCATATGCCACAAAACCGTTGAAGCTCCTGTTCAAAAATCATGCTCCGAAATCAACTTTTTTCATCTCAGGGATTGATTTTGGGATGGTAACTAAAGTTTAAAGCAGAAATAGGGGCACTTTTAAAATTTTCATTTTTGACCAAAATCGATGGGTTCGGGGCTTAGGGAATTTCTCATATGCCACAAAACAGTTGAAGCTCCTGTTCAAAAATCATGCTCTGAAATCAAATTTTTTCATCTCAGGGATTTATTTTGGGATGGTAACTAAAGTTTAAAGCAGAAATAGGGGCACTTTTAACATTTTCATTTTAGACCAAAATCGATGGGTCCGGGGCTTAGGGAATTTCTCATATGCCCCAAAACCGTTGAAGCTCCTGTTCAAAAATCATGCTCCGAAATAAACTTTTTTCATCTCAGGGATTTATTTTGGGATGGTAACTAAAGTTTAAAGCAGAAATAGGGGCACATTTAACATTTTCATTTTAGACCAAAATCGATGGGTCCGGGGCTTAGGGAATTTCTCATATGCCACAATACCGTTGAAGCTCCTGTTCAAAAATCATGCTCTGAAATCAACTTTTTTTATCTCAGGGATTCATTTTGGGATGGTAACTAAAGTTTAAAGCAGAAATAGGGGCACTTTTAAAATTTTCATTTTAGACCAAAATCGATGGGTCCGGGGCTTAGGGAATTTCTCATATGCCACAAAACCGTTGAAGCTCCTGTTCAAAAATCATGCTCCGAAATCAACTTTTTTCATCTCAGGGATTCATTTTGGGATGGTAACTAAAGTTTAAAGCAGAAATAGGGGCACTTTTAAAATTTTCATTTTTGACCAAAATCGATGGGTCCGGGGCTTAGGGAATTTCTCATATGCCCCAAAACCGTTGAAGCTCCTGTTCAAAAATCATGCTCCGAAATCAACTTTTTTCATCTCAGGGATTCATTTTGGGATGGTAACTAAAGTTTAAAGCAGAAATAGGGGCACTTTTAAAATTTTCATTTTTGACCAAAATCGATGGGTCCGGGGCTTAGGGAATTTCTCATATGCCCCAAAACCGTTGAAGCTCCTGTTCAGAAATCATGCTCCGAAATCAACTTTTTTCATCTCAGGGATTCATTTTGGGATGGTAACTAAAGTTTAAAGCAGAAATAGGGGCACTTTTAAAATTTTCATTTTTGACCAAAATCGATGGGTCCGGGGCTTAGGGAATTTATCATATGCCACAAAACCGTTGAAGCTCCTGTTCAAAAATCATGCTCTGAAATCAACTTTTTTCATCTCAGGGATTTATTTTGGGATGGTAACTAAAGTTTAAAGCAGAAATAGGGGCACTTTTAAAATTTTCATTTTTGACCAAAATCGATGGGTCCGGGGCTTAGGGAATTTCTCATATGCCACAAAACCGTTGAAGCTCCTGTTCAAAAATCATGCTCTGAAATCAACTTTTTTCATCTCAGGGATTCATTTTGGGATGGTAACTAAAGTTTAAAGCAGAAATAGGGGCACTTTTAAAATTTTAATTTTTGACTAAAATCGATGGGTCCGGGGCTTATGGAATTTCTCATATGCCCAAAAACCGTTGAAGCTCCTGTTAAAAAATCATGCTCCGAAATCAACTTTTTTCATCTCAGGGATTCATTTTGGGATGGTAACTAAAGTTTAAAGCAGAAATAGGGGCACTTTTAAAATTTTCATTTTTGACCAAAATCGATGGGTCCGGGGCTTATGGAATTTCTCATATGCCCAAAAACCGTTGAAGCTCCTGTTCAAAAATCATGCTCCGAAATCAACTTTTTTCATCTCAGGGATTCATTTTGGGATGGTAACTAAAGTTTAAAGCAGAAATAGGGGCACTTTTAAAATTTTCATTTTTGACCAAAATCGATGGGTCCGGGGCTTAGGGAATTTCTCATATGCCCCAAAACCGTTGAAGCTCCTGTTCAAAAATCATGCTCCGAAATCAACTTTTTTCATCTCAGGGATTCATTTTGGGATGGTAACTAAAGTTTAAAGCAGAAATAGGGGCACTTTTAAAATTTTCATTTTTGACCAAAATCGATGGGTCCGGGGCTTAGGGAATTTCTCATATGCCCCAAAACCGTTGAAGCTCCTGTTCAAAAATCATGCTCCGAAATCAACTTTTTTCATCTCAGGGATTCATTTTGGGATGGTAACTAAAGTTTAAAGCAGAAATAGGGGCACTTTTAAAATTTTCATTTTTGACCAAAATCGATGGGTCCGGGGCTTAGGGAATTTATCATATGCCACAAAACCGTTGAAGCTCCTGTTCAAAAATCATGCTCTGAAATCAACTTTTTTCATCTCAGGGATTTATTTTGGGATGGTAACTAAAGTTTAAAGCAGAAATAGGGGCACTTTTAAAATTTTCATTTTTGACCAAAATCGATGGGTCCGGGGCTTAGGGAATTTCTCATATGCCACAAAACCGTTGAAGCTCCTGTTCAAAAATCATGCTCTGAAATCAACTTTTTTCATCTCAGGGATTCATTTTGGGATGGTAACTAAAGTTTAAAGCAGAAATAGGGGCACTTTTAAAATTTTCATTTTTGACCAAAATCAATGGGTCCGGGGCTTATGGAATTTCTCATATGCCCCAAAACCGTTGAAGCTCCTGTTCAAAAATCATGCTCCGAAATCAACTTTTTTCATCTCAGGGATTCATTTTGGGATGGTAACTAAAGTTTAAAGCAGAAATAGGGGCACTTTTAAAATTTTCATTTTTGACCAAAATCGATGGGTCCGGGGCTTAGGGAATTTCTCATATGCCCCAAATCCGTTGAAGCTCCTGTTCAAAAATCATGCTCTGAAATCAACTTTTTTCATCTCAGGGATTCATTTTGGGATGGTACTGTAACTAAAGTTTAAAGCAGAAATAGGGGCACTTTTAAAATTTTCATTTTTGACCAAAATCGATGGGTCCGGGGCTTAGGGAATTTCTCATATGCCCCAAATCCGTTGAAGCTCCTGTTCAAAAATCATGCTCCGAAATCAACTTTTTTCATCTCAGGGATTCATTTTGGGATGGTACTGTAACTAAAGTTTAAAGCAGAAATAGGGGCACTTTTAAAATTTTCATTTTTGACCAAAATCGATGGGTCCGGGGCTTAGGGAATTTCTCATATGCCCCAAAACCGTTGAAGCTCCTGTTCAAAAATCATGCTCCGAAATCAACTTTTTTCATCTCAGGGATTCATTTTGGGATGGTAACTAAAGTTTAAAGCAGAAATAGGGGCACTTTTAAAATTTTCATTTTTGACCAAAATCGATGGGTCCGGGGCTTAGGGAATTTCTCATATGCCCCAAAACCGTTGAAGCTCCTGTTCAAAAATCATGCTCCGAAATCAACTTTTTTCATCTCAGGGATTCATTTTGGGATGGTAACTAAAGTTTAAAGCAGAAATAGGGGCACTTTTAAAATTTTCATTTTTGACCAAAATCGATGGGTCCGGGGCTTAGGGAATTTCTCATATGCCACAAAACCGTTGAAGCTCCTGTTCAAAAATCATGCTCTGAAATCAACTTTTTTCATCTCAGGGATTTATTTTGGGATGGTAACTAAAGTTTAAAGCAGAAATAGGGGCACTTTTAAAATTTTCATTTTTGACCAAAATCGATGGGTCCGGGGCTTAGGGAATTTCTCATATGCCACAAAACCGTTGAAGCTCCTGTTCAAAAATCATGCTCTGAAATAAACTTTTTTCATCTCAGGGATTTATTTTGGGATGGTAACTAAAGTTTAAAGCAGAAATAGGGGCACTTTTAACATTTTCATTTTAGACCAAAATCGATGGGTCCGGGGCTTAGGGAATTTCTCATATGCCACAAAACCGTTGAAGCTCCTGTTCAAAAATCATGCTTCGAAATCAACTTTTTTCATCTCAGGGATTCATTTTGGGATGGTAACTAAAGTTTAAAGCAGAAATTTGGGCACTTTTAAAATTTTCATTTTTGACCAAAATCGATGGGTCCGGGGCTTAGAGAATTTCTCATATGCCCCAAAACCGTTGAAGCTCCTGTTCAAAAATCATGCTCCGAAATCAACTTTTTTCATCTCAGGGATTCATTTTGGAATGGTAACTAAAGTTTAAAGCAGAAATAGGGGCACTTTTAAAATTTTCATTTTTGACCAAAATCGATGGGTCCGGGGCTTATGGAATTTCTCATATGCCCCAAAACCGTTGAAGCTCCTGTTCAAAAATCATGCTCCGAAATCAACTTTTTTCATCTCAGGGATTCATTTTGGGATGGTAACTAAAGTTTAAAGCAGAAATAGGGGCACTTTTAAAATTTTCATTTTTGACCAAAATCGATGGGTCCGGGGCTTAGGGAATTTCTCATATGCCACAAAACCGTTGAAGCTCCTGTTCAAAAATCATGCTCCGAAATCAACTTTTTTCATCTCAGGGATTGATTTTGGGATGGTAACTAAAGTTTAAAGCAGAAATAGGGGCACTTTTAAAATTTTCATTTTTGACCAAAATCGATGGGTTCGGGGCTTAGGGAATTTCTCATATGCCACAAAACAGTTGAAGCTCCTGTTCAAAAATCATGCTCTGAAATCAAATTTTTTCATCTCAGGGATTTATTTTGGGATGGTAACTAAAGTTTAAAGCAGAAATAGGGGCACTTTTAACATTTTCATTTTAGACCAAAATCGATGGGTCCGGGGCTTAGGGAATTTCTCATATGCCCCAAAACCGTTGAAGCTCCTGTTCAAAAATCATGCTCCGAAATAAACTTTTTTCATCTCAGGGATTTATTTTGGGATGGTAACTAAAGTTTAAAGCAGAAATAGGGGCACTTTTAACATTTTCATTTTAGACCAAAATCGATGGGTCCGGGGCTTAGGGAATTTCTCATATGCCACAATACCGTTGAAGCTCCTGTTCAAAAATCATGCTCTGAAATCAACTTTTTTTATCTCAGGGATTCATTTTGGGATGGTAACTAAAGTTTAACGCAGAAATAGGGGCACTTTTAAAATTTTCATTTTAGACCAAAATCGATGGGTCCGGGGCTTAGGGAATTTCTCATATGCCACAAAACCGTTGAAGCTCCTGTTCAAAAATCATGCTCCGAAATCAACTTTTTTCATCTCAGGGATTCATTTTGGGATGGTAACTAAAGTTTAAAGCAGAAATAGGGGCACTTTTAAAATTTTCATTTTTGACCAAAATCGATGGGTCCGGGGCTTAGGGAATTTCTCATATGCCCCAAAACCGTTGAAGCTCCTGTTCAAAAATCATGCTCCGAAATCAACTTTTTTCATCTCAGGGATTCATTTTGGGATGGTAACTAAAGTTTAAAGCAGAAATAGGGGCACTTTTAAAATTTTCATTTTTGACCAAAATCGATGGGTCCGGGGCTTAGGGAATTTCTCATATGCCCCAAAACCGTTGAAGCTCCTGTTCAGAAATCATGCTCCGAAATCAACTTTTTTCATCTCAGGGATTCATTTTGGGATGGTAACTAAAGTTTAAAGCAGAAATAGGGGCACTTTTAAAATTTTCATTTTTGACCAAAATCGATGGGTCCGGGGCTTAGGGAATTTCTCATATGCCACAAAACCGTTGAAGCTCCTGTTCAAAAATCATGCTCTGAAATCAACTTTTTTCATCTCAGGGATTCATTTTGGGATGGTAACTAAAGTTTAAAGCAGAAATAGGGGCACTTTTAAAATTTTAATTTTTGACTAAAATCGATGGGTCCGGGGCTTATGGAATTTCTCATATGCCCAAAAACCGTTGAAGCTCCTGTTAAAAAATCATGCTCCGAAATCAACTTTTTTCATCTCAGGGATTCATTTTGGGATGGTAACTAAAGTTTAAAGCAGAAATAGGGGCACTTTTAAAATTTTCATTTTTGACCAAAATCGATGGGTCCGGGGCTTATGGAATTTCTCATATGCCCCAAAACCGTTGAAGCTCCTGTTCAAAAATCATGCTCCGAAATCAACTTTTTTCATCTCAGGGATTCATTTTGGGATGGTAACTAAAGTTTAAAGCAGAAATAGGGGCACTTTTAAAATTTTCATTTTTGACCAAAATCGATGGGTTCGGGGCTTAGGGAATTTCTCATATGCCACAAAACAGTTGAAGCTCCTGTTCAAAAATCATGCTCTGAAATCAAATTTTTTCATCTCAGGGATTTATTTTGGGATGGTAACTAAAGTTTAAAGCAGAAATAGGGGCACTTTTAACATTTTCATTTTAGACCAAAATCGATGGGTCCGGGGCTTAGGGAATTTCTCATATGCCCCAAAACCGTTGAAGCTCCTGTTCAAAAATCATGCTCCGAAATAAACTTTTTTCATCTCAGGGATTTATTTTGGGATGGTAACTAAAGTTTAAAGCAGAAATAGGGGCACTTTTAACATTTTCATTTTAGACCAAAATCGATGGGTCCGGGGCTTAGGGAATTTCTCATATGCCACAATACCGTTGAAGCTCCTGTTCAAAAATCATGCTCTGAAATCAACTTTTTTTATCTCAGGGATTCATTTTGGGATGGTAACTAAAGTTTAAAGCAGAAATAGGGGCACTTTTAAAATTTTCATTTTAGACCAAAATCGATGGGTCCGGGGCTTAGGGAATTTCTCATATGCCACAAAACCGTTGAAGCTCCTGTTCAAAAATCATGCTCCGAAATCAACTTTTTTCATCTCAGGGATTCATTTTGGGATGGTAACTAAAGTTTAAAGCAGAAATAGGGGCACTTTTAAAATTTTCATTTTTGACCAAAATCGATGGGTCCGGGGCTTAGGGAATTTCTCATATGCCCCAAAACCGTTGAAGCTCCTGTTCAAAAATCATGCCCTGAAATCAACTTTTTTCATCTCAGGGATTCATTTTGGGATGGTAACTAAAGTTTAAAGCAGAAATAGGGGCACTTTTAAAATTTTCATTTTTGACCAAAATCGATGGGTCCGGGGCTTAGGGAATTTCTCATATGCCCCAAAACCGTTGAAGCTCCTGTTCAGAAATCATGCTCCGAAATCAACTTTTTTCATCTCAGGGATTCATTTTGGGATGGTAACTAAAGTTTAAAGCAGAAATAGGGGCACTTTTAAAATTTTCATTTTTGACCAAAATCGATGGGTCCGGGGCTTAGGGAATTTCTCATATGCCACAAAACCGTTGAAGCTCCTGTTCAAAAATCATGCTCTGAAATCAACTTTTTTCATCTCAGGGATTCATTTTGGGATGGTAACTAAAGTTTAAAGCAGAAATAGGGGCACTTTTAAAATTTTAATTTTTGACTAAAATCGATGGGTCCGGGGCTTATGGAATTTCTCATATGCCCAAAAACCGTTGAAGCTCCTGTTAAAAAATCATGCTCCGAAATCAACTTTTTTCATCTCAGGGATTCATTTTGGGATGGTAACTAAAGTTTAAAGCAGAAATAGGGGCACTTTTAAAATTTTCATTTTTGACCAAAATCGATGGGTCCGGGGCTTATGGAATTTCTCATATGCCCCAAAACCGTTGAAGCTCCTGTTCAAAAATCATGCTCCGAAATCAACTTTTTTCATCTCAGGGATTCATTTTGGGATGGTAACTAAAGTTTAAAGCAGAAATAGGGGCACTTTTAAAATTTTCATTTTTGACCAAAATCGATGGGTCCGGGGCTTAGGGAATTTCTCATATGCCCCAAAACCGTTGAAGCTCCTGTTCAAAAATCATGCTCCGAAATCAACTTTTTTCATCTCAGGGATTCATTTTGGGATGGTAACTAAAGTTTAAAGCAGAAATAGGGGCACTTTTAAAATTTTCATTTTTGACCAAAATCGATGGGTCCGGGGCTTAGGGAATTTCTCATATGCCCCAAAACCGTTGAAGCTCCTGTTCAAAAATCATGCTCCGAAATCAACTTTTTTCATCTCAGGGATTCATTTTGGGATGGTAACTAAAGTTTAAAGCAGAAATAGGGGCACTTTTAAAATTTTCATTTTTGACCAAAATCAATGGGTCCGGGGCTTAGGGAATTTATCATATGCCACAAAACCGTTGAAGCTCCTGTTCAAAAATCATGCTCTGAAATCAACTTTTTTCATCTCAGGGATTTATTTTGGGATGGTAACTAAAGTTTAAAGCAGAAATAGGGGCACTTTTAAAATTTTCATTTTTGACCAAAATCGATGGGTCCGGGGCTTAGGGAATTTCTCATATGCCACAAAACCGTTGAAGCTCCTGTTCAAAAATCATGCTCTGAAATCAACTTTTTTCATCTCAGGGATTCATTTTGGGATGGTAACTAAAGTTTAAAGCAGAAATAGGGGCACTTTTAAAATTTTAATTTTTGACTAAAATCGATGGGTCCGGGGCTTATGGAATTTCTCATATGCCCAAAAACCGTTGAAGCTCCTGTTCAAAAATCATGCTCCGAAATCAACTTTTTTCATCTCAGGGATTCATTTTGGGATGGTAACTAAAGTTTAAAGCAGAAATAGGGGCACTTTTAAAATTTTCATTTTTGACCAAAATCGATGGGACCGGGGCTTAGGGAATTTCTCATATGCCACAAAACCGTTGAAGCTCCTGTTCAAAAATCATGCTCCGAAATCAACTTTTTTCATCTCTGGGATTCATTTTGGGATGGTAACTAAAGTTTAAAGCAGAAATAGGGGCACTTTTAAAATTTTCATTTTTGACCAAAATCGATGGGTCCGGGGCTTAGGGAATTTCTCATATGCCCCAAAACCGTTGAAGCTCCTGTTCAAAAATCATGCTCCGAAATCAACTTTTTTCATCTCAGGGATTCATTTTGGGATGGTAACTAAAGTTTAAAGCAGAAATAGGGGCACTTTTAAAATTTTCATTTTTGACCAAAATCGATGGGTCCGGGGCTTATGGAATTTCTCATATGCCCCAAAACCGTTGAAGCTCCTGTTCAAAAATCATGCTCCGAAATCAACTTTTTTCATCTCAGGGATTCATTTTGGGATGGTAACTAAAGTTTAAAGCAGAAATAGGGGCACTTTTAAAATTTTCATTTTTGACCAAAATCGATGGGTCCGGGGCTTAGGGAATTTCTCATATGCCCCAAATCCGTTGAAGCTCCTGTTCAAAATTCATGCTCCGAAATCAACTTTTTTCATCTCAGGGATTCATTTTTGGATGGTAACTAAAGTTTAAAGCAGAAATAGGGGCACTTTTAAAATTTTCATTTTTGACCAAAATCGATGGGTCCGGGGCTTAGGGAATTTCTCATATGCCACAAAACCGTTAAAAGCTCCTGTTCAAAAATCATGCTCCAAAATCAACTTTTTTCACCTCAGGGATTCATTTTGGGATGGTAACTAAAGTTTAAAGCAGAATTAGGGGCTCTTTTAAAATTTTCATTTTTGACCAAAATCGATGGGTCCGGGGCTTAGGGAATTTCTCATATGCCACAAAACCGTTGAAGCTCCTGTTCAAAAATCATGCTCCGAAATCAACTTTTTTCATCTCAGGGATTGATTTTGGGATGGTAACTAAAGTTTAAAGCAGAAATAGGGGCACTTTTAACATTTTCATTTTAGACCAAAATCGATGGGTCCGGGGCTTAGGGAATTTCTCATATGCCACAAAACCGTTGAAGCTCCTGTTCAAAAATCATGCTCTGAAATAAACTTTTTTCATCTCAGGGATTTATTTTGGGATGGTAACTAAAGTTTAAAGCAGAAATAGGGGCACTTTTAACATTTTCATTTTAGACCAAAATCGATGGGTCCGGGGCTTAGGGAATTTCTCATATGCCACAAAACCGTTGAAGCTCCTGTTCAAAAATCATGCTCTGAAATCAACTTTTTTCATCTCAGGGATTCATTTTGGGATGGTAACTAAAGTTTAAAGCAGAAATAGGGGCACTTTTAAAATTTTCATTTTAGACCAAAATCGATGGGTCCGGGGCTTAGGGAATTTCTCATATGCCCCAAAACCGTTGAAGCTCCTGTTCAAAAATCATGCTCCGAAATCAACTTTTTTCATCTCAGGGATTCATTTTGGGATGGTAACTAAAGTTTAAAGCAGAAATAGGGGCACTTTTAAAATTTTCATTTTTGACCAAAATCGATGGGTCCGGGGCTTAGGGAATTTCTCATATGCCCCAAAACCGTTGAAGCTCCTGTTCAAAAATCATGCTCCGAAATCAACTTTTTTCATCTCAGGGATTCATTTTGGGATGGTAACTAAAGTTTAAAGCAGAAATAGGGGCACTTTTAAAATTTTCATTTTTGACCAAAATCGATGGGCCCGGGGCTTAGGGAATTTCTCATATGCCCCAAAACCGTTGAAGCTCCTGTTCAAAAATCATGCTCCGAAATCAACTTTTTTCATCTCAGGGATTCATTTTGGGATGGTAACTAAAGTTTAAAGCAGAAATAGGGGCACTTTTAAAATTTTCATTTTTGACCAAAATCGATGGGTCCGGGGCTTAGGGAATTTCTCATATGCCCCAAAACCGTTGAAGCTCCTGTTCAAAAATCATGCTCCGAAATCAACTTTTTTCATCTCAGGGATTCATTTTGGGATGGTAACTAAAGTTTAAAGCAGAAATAGGGGCACTTTTAAAATTTTCATTTTTGACCAAAATCGATGGGTCCGGGGCTTAGGGAATTTCTCATATGCCACAAAACCGTTGAAGCTCCTGTTCAAAAATCATGCTCTGAAATCAACTTTTTTCATCTCAGGGATTAATTTTGGGATGGTAACTAAAGTTTAAAGCAGAAATAGGGGCACTTTTAACATTTTCATTTTTGACCAAAATCGATGGGTCCGGGGCTTAGGGAATTTCTCATATGCCCCAAAACCGTTGAAGCTCCTGTTCAAAAATCATGCTCCGAAATCAACTTTTTTCATCTCAGGGATTCATTTTGGGATGGTAACTAAAGTTTAAAGCAGAAATAGGGGCACTTTTAAAATTTTCATTTTTGACCAAAATCGATGTGTCCGGGGCTTAGGGAATTTCTCATATGCCCCAAAACCGTTGAAGCTCCTGTTCAAAAATCATGCTCCGAAATCAACTTTTTTCATCTCAGGGATTCATTTTGGGATGGTAACTAAAGTTTAAAGCAGAAATAGGGGCACTTTTAAAATTTTCATTTTTGACCAAAATCGATGGGTCCGGGGCTTAGGGAATTTCTCATATGCCACAAAACCGTTGAAGCTCCTGTTCAAAAATCATGCTCTGAAATCAACTTTTTTCATCTCAGGGATTTATTTTGGGATGGTAACTAAAGTTTAAAGCAGAAATAGGGGCACTTTTAACATTTTCATTTTTGACCAAAATCGATGGGTCCGGGGCTTAGGGAATTTTTCATATGCCCCAAAACCGTTGAAGCTCCTGTTCAAAAATCATGCTCCGAAATCAACTTTTTTCATCTCAGGGATTCATTTTGGGATGGTAACTAAAGTTTAAAGCAGAAATAGGGGCACTTTTAAAATTTTCATTTTTGACCAAAATCGATGGGTCCGGGGCTTAGGGAATTTCTCATATGCCCCAAAACCGTTGAAGCTCCTGTTCAAAAATCATGCTCCGAAATCAACTTTTTTCATCTCAGGGATTCATTTTGGGATGGTAACTAAAGTTTAAAGCAGAAATAGGGGCACTTTTAAAATTTTCATTTTTGACCAAAATCGATGGGTCCGGGGCTTAGGGAATTTCTCATATGCCACAAAACCGTTGAAGCTCCTGTTCAAAAATCATGCTCTGAAATAAACTTTTTTCATCTCAGGGATTTATTTTGGGATGGTAACTAAAGTTTAAAGCAGAAATAGGGGCACTTTTAACATTTTCATTTTTGACCAAAATCGATGGGTCCGGGGCTTAGGGAATTTCTCATACGCCACAAAACCATTGAAGCTCCTGTTCAAAAATCATGCTCCGAAATCAACTTTTTTCATCTCAGGGATTCATTTTGGGATGGTAACTAAAGTTTAAAGCAGAAATAGGGGCACTTTTAAAATTTTCATTTTTGACCAAAATCGATGGGTCCGGGGCTTAGGGAATTTCTCATATGCCCCAAAACCGTTGAAGCTCCTGTTCAAAAATCATGCTCCGAAATCAACTTTTTTTCATCTCAGGGATTCATTTTGGGATGGTAACTAAAGTTTAAATCAGAAATAGGGGCACTTTTAAATTTTCATTTTTGACCAAAATCGATGGGTCCGGGGCTTAGGGAATTTCTCATATGCCACAAAACTGTTGAAGCTCCTGTTCAAAAATCATGCTCTGAAATCAACTTTTTTCATCTCAGGGATTCATTTTGGGATGGTAACTAAAGTTTAAAGCAGAAATAGGGGCACTTTTAAAATTTTCATTTTAGACCAAAATCGATGGGTCCGGGGCTTAGGGAATTTCTCATATGCCCCAAAACCGTTGAAGCTCCTGTTCAAAAATCATGCTCTGAAATCAACTTTTTTCATATCAGGGATTCATTTTGGGATGGTAACTAAAGTTTAAAGCAGAAATAGGGGCACTTTTAAAATTTTCATTTTTGACCAAAATCGATGGGTCCGGGGCTTAGGGAATTTCTCATATGCCACAAAACCGTTGAAGCTCCTGTTCAAAAATCATGCTCTGAAATAAACTTTTTTCATCTCAGGGATTTATTTTGTGATGGTAACTAAAGTTTAAAGCATAAATAGGGGCACTTTTAACATTTTCATTTTAGACCAAAATCGATGGGTCCGGGGCTTAGGGAATTTCTCATATGCCACAAAACCGTTGAAGCTCCTGTTCAAAAATCATGCTCTGAAATCAACTTTTTTCATCTCAGGGATTCATTTTGGGATGGTAACTAAAGTTTAAAGCAGAAATAGGGGCACTTTTAAAATTTTCATTTTAGACCAAAATCGATGGGTCCGGGGCTTAGGGAATTTCTCATATGCCCCAAAACCGTTGAAGCTCCTGTTCAAAAATCATGCTCCGAAATCAACTTTTTTCATCTCAGGGATTCATTTTGGAATGGTAACTAAAGTTTAAAGCAGAAATAGGGACACTTTTAAAATTTTCATTTTTGATCAAAATCGATGGGTCCGGGGCTTAGGGAATTTCTCCTATGCCCCAAAACCGTTGAAGCTCCTGTTCAAAAATCATGCTCCGAAATCAACTTTTTTCATCTCAGGGATTCATTTTGGGATGGTAACTAAAGTTTAAAGCAGAAATAGGGGCACTTTTAAAATTTTCATTTTTGACCAAAATCGATGGGTCCGGGGTTTAGGGAATTTCTCATATGCCCCAAAACCGTTGAAGCTCCTGTTCAAAAATCATGCTCCGAAATCAACTTTTTTCATCTCAGGGATTCATTTTGGGATGGTAACTAAAGTTTAAAGCAGAAATAGGGGCACTTTTAAAATTTTCATTTTTGACCAAAATCGATGGGTCCGGGGCTTAGGGAATTTCTCATATGCCACAAAACCGTTGAAGCTCCTGTTCAAAAATCATGCTCTGAAATCAACTTTTTTCATCTCAGGGATTCATTTTGGGATGGTAACTAAAGTTTAAAGCAGAAATAGGGGCACTTTTAAAATTTTCATTTTTGACCAAAATCGATGGGTCCGGGGCTTAGGGAATTTCTCATATGCCCCAAAACCGTTGAAGCTCCTGTTCAAAAATCATGCTCCGAAATCAACTTTTTTCATCTCAGGGATTCATTTTGGGATGGTAACTAAAGTTTAAAGCAGAAATAGGGGCACTTTTAAAATTTTCATTTTTGACCAAAATCGATGGGTCCGGGGCTTAGGGAATTTCTCATATGCCACAAAACCGTTGAAGCTCCTGTTCAAAAATCATGCTCTGAAATCAACTTTTTTCATCTCAGGGATTTATTTTGGGATGGTAACTAAAGTTTAAAGCAGAAATAGGGGCACTTTTAACATTTTCATTTTTGACCAAAATCGATGGGTCCGGGGCTTAGGGAATTTCTCATATGCCCCAAAACCGTTGAAGCTCCTGTTCAAAAATCATGCTCCGAAATCAACTTTTTTCATCTCAGGGATTCATTTTGGGATGGTAACTAAAGTTTAAAGCAGAAATAGGGGCACTTTTAAAATTTTCATTTTTGACCAAAATCGATGGGTCCGGGGCTTAGGGAATTTCTCATATGCCCCAAAACCGTTGAAGCTCCTGTTCAAAAATCATGCTCCGAAATCAACTTTTTTCATCTCAGGGATTCATTTTGGGATGGTAACTAAAGTTTAAAGCAGAAATAGGGGCACTTTTAACATTTTCATTTTTGACCAAAATCGATGGGTCCGGGGCTTAGGGAATTTCTCATATGCCACAAAACCGTTGAAGCTCCTGTTCAAAAATCATGCTTCGAAATCAACTTTTTTCATCTCAGGGATTCATTTTGGGATGGTAACTAAAGTTTAAAGCAGAAATAGGGGCACTTTTAAAATTTTCATTTTTGACCAAAATCGATGGGTCCGGGGCTTAGGGAATTTCTCATATGCCCCAAAACCGTTGAAGCTCCTGTTCAAAAATCATGCTCCGAAATCAACTTTTTTCATCTCAGGGATTCATTTTGGAATGGTAACTAAAGTTTAAAGCAGAAATAGGGGCACTTTTAAAATTTTCATTTTTGACCAAAATCGATGGGTCCGGGGCTTATGGAATTTCTCATATGCCCCAAAACCGTTGAAGCTCCTGTTCAAAAATCATGCTCCGAAATCAACTTTTTTCATCTCAGGGATTCATTTTGGGATGGTAACTAAAGTTTAAAGCAGAAATAGGGGCACTTTTAAAATTTTCATTTTTGACCAAAATCGATGGGTCCGGGGCTTAGGGAATTTCTCATATGCCCCAAATCCGTTGAAGCTCCTGTTCAAAAATCATGCTCCGAAATCAACTTTTTTCAT
This sequence comes from Pseudophryne corroboree, assembly GCF_028390025.1. Lineage (NCBI taxonomy): Eukaryota > Metazoa > Chordata > Amphibia > Anura > Myobatrachidae > Pseudophryne > Pseudophryne corroboree. Next base: position 18,920 of record NW_026968085.1, on the reverse strand, counting down.
CTCAGGGATTCATTTTTGGATGGTAACTAAAGTTTAAAGCAGAAATAGGGGCACTTTTAAAATTTTCATTTTTGACCAAAATCGATGGGTCCGGGGCTTAGGGAGTTTCTCATATGGCACAAAACCGTTAAAAGCTCCTGTTCAAAAATCATGCTCCGAAATCAACTTTTTTCATCTCAGGGATTCATTTTGGGATGGTAACTAAAGTTTAAAGCAGAAATAGGGGCACTTTTAAAATTTTCATTTTTGACCAAAATCGATGGGTCCGGGGCTTAGGGAATTTCTCATATGCCCCAAAACCGTTGAAGCTCCTGTTCAAAAATCATGCTCCGAAATCAACTTTTTTCATCTCAGGGATTCATTTTGGGATGGTAACTAAAGTTTAAAGCAGAAATAGGGGCACTTTTAAAATTTTCATTTTTGACCAAAATCGATGGGTCCGGGGCTTAGGGAATTTCTCATATGCCACAAAACCGTTGAAGCTCCTGTTCAAAAATCATGCTCCGAAATCAACTTTTTTCATCTCAGGGATTCATTTTGGGATGGTAACTAAAGTTTAAAGCAGAAATAGGGGCACTTTTAAAAATTTTCATTTTTGACTAAAATCGATCGGTCCGGGGCTTAGGGAATTTCTCATATGCCACAAAACCGTTGAAGCTCCTGTTCAAAAATCATGCTCCGAAATCAACTTTTTTCATCTACGGGATTCATTTTGGGATGGTAACTAAAGTTTAAAGCAGAAATAGGGGCACTTTTAAAATTTTCATTTTTGACCAAAATCGATGGGTCCGGGGCTTAGGGAATTTCTCATATGCCACAAAACCGTTGAAGCTCCTGTTCAAAAATCATGCTCCGAAATCAACTTTTTTCATCTACGGGATTCATTTTGGGATGGTAACTAAAGTTTAAAGCAGAAATAGGGGCACTTTTAAAATTTTCATTTTTGACCAAAATCGATGGCTCCGGGGCTTAGGGAATTTCTCATATGCCACAAAACCGTTGAAGCTCCTGTTCAAAAATCATGCTCCGAAATCAACTTTTTTCATCTCAGGGATTGATTTTGGGATGGTAACTAAAGTTTAAAGCAGAAATAGGGGCACTTTTAAAATTTTCATTTTTGACCAAAATCGATGGGTCCGGGGCTTAGGGAATTTCTCATATGCCACAAAACAGTTGAAGCTCCTGTTCAAAAATCATGCTCTGAAATCAACTTTTTTCATCTCAGGGATTCATTTTGGGATGGTAACTAAAGTTTAAAGCAGAAATAGGGGCACCTTTAAAATTTTCATTTTTGACCAAAATCGATGGGTCCGGGGCTTAGGGAATTTCTCATATGCCACAAAACCGTTGAAGCTCCTGTTCAAAAATCATGCTCCGAAATCAACTTTTTTCATCTCAGGGATTCATTTTGGGATGGTAACTAAAGTTTAAAGCAGAAATAGGGGCACTTTTAAAATTTTCATTTTTGACCAAAATCGATGGCTCCGGGGCTTAGGGAATTTCTCATATGCCACAAAACCGTTGAAGCTCCTGTTCAAAAATCATGCTCCGAAATCAACTTTTTTCATCTCAGGGATTGATTTTGGGATGGTAACTAAAGTTTAAAGCAGAAATAGGGGCACTTTTAAAATTTTCATTTTTGACCAAAATCGATGGCTCCGGGGCTTAGGGAATTTCTCATATGCCCCAAAACCTTTGAAGCTCCTGTTCAAAAATCATGCTCCGAAATCAACTTTTTTCATCTCAGGGATTCATTTTGGGATGGTAACTAAAGTTTAAAGCAGAAATAGGGGCACTTTTAAAATTTTCATTTTTGACCAAAATCGATGGGTCCGGGGCTTAGGGAATTTCTCATATGCCCCAAATCCGTTGAAGCTCCTGTTCAAAAATCATGCTCCGAAATCAACTTTTTTCATCTCAGGGATTCATTTTGGAATGGTAACTAAAGTTTAAAGCAGAAATAGGGGCACTTTTAAAATTTTCATTTTTGACCAATATCGATGGGTCCGGGGCTTAGGGAATTTCTCATATGCCCCAAAACCGTTGAAGCTCCTGTTCAAAAATCATGCTCCGAAATCAACTTTTTTCATCTCAGGGATTCATTTTGGGATGGTAACTAAAGTTTAAAGCAGAAATAGGGGCACTTTTAAAATTTTCATTTTTGACCAAAATCGATGGGTCTGGGGCTTAGGGAATTTCTCATATGCCCCAAAACCGTTGAAGCTCCTGTTCAAAAATCATGCTCCGAAATCAACTTTTTTCATCTCAGGGATTCATTTTGGGATGGTAACTAAAGTTTAAAACAGAAATATGGACACTTTTAAAATTTTCATTTTTGACCAAAATCGATGGGTCCGGGGCTTAGGGAATTTCTCATATGCCCCCAAACCGTTGAAGCTCCTGTTCAAAAATCATGCTCCGAAATCAACTTTTTTCATCTCAGGGATTCATTTTGGGATGGTAACTAAAGTTTAAAGCAGAAATAGGGGCACTTTTAAAATTTTCATTTTTGACCAAAATCGATGGGTCCGGGGCTTAGGGAATTTCTCATATGCCCCAAATCCGTTGAAGCTCCTGTTCAAAAATCATGCTCCGAAATCAACTTTTTTCATCTCAGGGATTCATTTTGGAATGGTAACTAAAGTTTAAAGCAGAAATAGGGGCACTTTTAAAATTTTCATTTTTGACCAATATCGATGGGTCCGGGGCTTAGGGAATTTCTCATATGCCCCAAAACCGTTGAAGCTCCTGTTCAAAAATCATGCTCCGAAATCAACTTTTTTCATCTCAGGGATTCATTTTGGGATGGTAACTAAAGTTTAAAGCAGAAATAGGGGCACTTTTAAAATTTTCATTTTTGACCAAAATCGATGGGTCTGGGGCTTAGGGAATTTCTCATATGCCCCAAAACCGTTGAAGCTCCTGTTCAAAAATCATGCTCCGAAATCAACTTTTTTCATCTCAGGGATTCATTTTGGGATGGTAACTAAAGTTTAAAACAGAAATATGGACACTTTTAAAATTTTCATTTTTGACCAAAATCGATGGGTCCGGGGCTTAGGGAATTTCTCATATGCCCCCAAACCGTTGAAGCTCCTGTTCAAAAATCATGCTCCGAAATCAACTTTTTTCATCTCAGGGATTCATTTTGGGATGGTAACTAAAGTTTAAAGCAGAAATAGGGGCACTTTTAAAATTTTCATTTTTGACCAAAATCGATGGGTCCGGGGCTTAGGGAATTTCTCATATGCCACAAAACCGTTGAAGCTCCTGTTCAAAAATCATGCTCCGAAATCAACTTTTTTTCATCTCAGGGATTCATTTTGGGATGGTAACTAAAGTTTAAAGCAGAAATAGGGGCACTTTTAAAATTTTCATTTTTGACCAAAATCGATGGGTCCGGGGCTTAGGGAATTTCTCATATGCCCCAAAACCGTTGAAACTCCTGTTCAAAAATCATGCTCCGAAATCAACTTTTTTCATCTCAGGGATTCATTTTGGGATGGTAACTAAAGTTTAAAGCAGAAATAGGGGCACTTTTAAAATTTTCATTTTTGACCAAAATCGATGGGTCCGGGGCTTAGGGAATTTCTCATATGCCCCAAAACCGTTGAAGCTCCTGTTCAAAAATCATGCTCCGAAATCTACTTTTTTCATCTCAGGGTTTCATTTTGGGATGGTAACTAAAGTTTAAAGCAGAAATAGGGGCACTTTTAAAATTTTCATTTTTGACCAAAATCGATGGGTCCGGGGCTTAGGGAATTTCTCATATGCCACAAAACCGTTGAAGCTCCTGTTCAAAAATCATGCTCCGAAATCAACTTTTTTCATCTCAGGGATTCATTTTGGGATGGTAACTAAAGTTTAAAGCAGAAATAGGGGCACTTTTAAAATGTTCATTTTTGACCAAAATCGATGGGTCCGGGGCTTAGGGAATTTCTCATATGCCCCAAAACCGTTGAAGCTCCTGTTAAAAAATCATGCTCCGAAATCAACTTTTTTCATCTCAGGGATTCATTTTGGGATGGTAACTAAAGTTTAAAACAGAAATATGGACACTTTTAAAATTTTCATTTTTGACCAAAATCGATGGGTCCGGGGCTTAGGGAATTTCTCATATGCCCCCAAACCGTTGAAGCTCCTGTTCAAAAATCATGCTCCGAAATCAACTTTTTTCATCTCAGGGATTCATTTTGGGATGGTAACTAAAGTTTAAAGCAGAAATAGGGGCACTTTTAAAATTTTCATTTTTGACCAAAATCGATGGGTCCGGGGCTTAGGGAATTTCTCATATGCCACAAAACCGTTGAAGCTCCTGTTCAAAAATCATGCTCCGAAATCAACTTTTTTCATCTCAGGGATTCATTTTGGGATGGTAACTAAAGTTTAAAGCAGAAATAGGGGCACTTTTAAAATTTTCATTTTTGACCAAAATCGATGGGTCCGGGGCTTAGGGAATTTCTCATATGCCCCAAAACCGTTGAAGCTCCTGTTCAAAAATCATGCTCAGAAATCAACTTTTTTCATCTCAGGGATTCATTTTGGGATGGTAACTAAAGTTTAAAGCAGAAATAGGGGCACTTTTAAAATTTTCATTTTTGACCAAAATCGATGGGTCCGGGGCTTATGGAATTTCTCATATGCCCCAAAACCGTTGAAGCTCCTGTTCAAAAATCATGCTCTGAAATCAACTTTTTTCATCTCAGGGATTCATTTTGGGATGGTAACTAAAGTTTAAAGCAGAAATAGGGGCACTTTTAAAATTTTCATTTTTGACCAAAATCGATGGGTCCGGGGCTTAGGGAATTTCTCATATGCCACAAAACCGTTGAAGCTCCTGTTCAAAAATCATGCTCTGAAATAAACTTTTTTCATCTCAGGGATTTATTTTGTGATGGTAACTAAAGTTTAAAGCATAAATAGGGGCACTTTTAACATTTTCATTTTAGACCAAAATCGATGGGTCCGGGGCTTAGGGAATTTCTCATATGCCACAAAACCGTTGAAGCTCCTGTTCAAAAATCATGCTCTGAAATCAACTTTTTTCATCTCAGGGATTCATTTTGGGATGGTAACTAAAGTTTAAAGCAGAAATAGGGGCACTTTTAAAATTTTCATTTTAGACCAAAATCGATGGGTCCGGGGCTTAGGGAATTTCTCATATGCCCCAAAACCGTTGAAGCTCCTGTTCAAAAATCATGCTCCGAAATCAACTTTTTTCATCTCAGGGATTCATTTTGGAATGGTAACTAAAGTTTAAAGCAGAAATAGGGACACTTTTAAAATTTTCATTTTTGATCAAAATCGATGGGTCCGGGGCTTAGGGAATTTCTCCTATGCCCCAAAACCGTTGAAGCTCCTGTTCAAAAATCATGCTCCGAAATCAACTTTTTTCATCTCAGGGATTCATTTTGGGATGGTAACTAAAGTTTAAAGCAGAAATAGGGGCACTTTTAAAATTTTCATTTTTGACCAAAATCGATGGGTCCGGGGTTTAGGGAATTTCTCATATGCCCCAAAACCGTTGAAGCTCCTGTTCAAAAATCATGCTCCGAAATCAACTTTTTTCATCTCAGGGATTCATTTTGGGATGGTAACTAAAGTTTAAAGCAGAAATAGGGGCACTTTTAAAATTTTCATTTTTGACCAAAATCGATGGGTCCGGGGCTTAGGGAATTTCTCATATGCCACAAAACCGTTGAAGCTCCTGTTCAAAAATCATGCTCTGAAATCAACTTTTTTCATCTCAGGGATTCATTTTGGGATGGTAACTAAAGTTTAAAGCAGAAATAGGGGCACTTTTAAAATTTTCATTTTTGACCAAAATCGATGGGTCCGGGGCTTAGGGAATTTCTCATATGCCCCAAAACCGTTGAAGCTCCTGTTCAAAAATCATGCTCCGAAATCAACTTTTTTCATCTCAGGGATTCATTTTGGGATGGTAACTAAAGTTTAAAGCAGAAATAGGGGCACTTTTAAAATTTTCATTTTTGACCAAAATCGATGGGTCCGGGGCTTAGGGAATTTCTCATATGCCACAAAACCGTTGAAGCTCCTGTTCAAAAATCATGCTCTGAAATCAACTTTTTTCATCTCAGGGATTTATTTTGGGATGGTAACTAAAGTTTAAAGCAGAAATAGGGGCACTTTTAACATTTTCATTTTTGACCAAAATCGATGGGTCCGGGGCTTAGGGAATTTCTCATATGCCACAAAACCGTTGAAGCTCCTGTTCAAAAATCATGCTCTGAAATAAACTTTTTTCATCTCAGGGATTTATTTTGGGATGGTAACTAAAGTTTAAAGCAGAAATAGGGGCACTTTTAACATTTTCATTTTAGACCAAAATCGATGGGTCCGGGGCTTAGGGAATTTCTCATATGCCACAAAACCGTTGAAGCTCCTGTTCAAAAATCATGCTTCGAAATCAACTTTTTTCATCTCAGGGATTCATTTTGGGATGGTAACTAAAGTTTAAAGCAGAAATAGGGGCACTTTTAAAATTTTCATTTTTGACCAAAATCGATGGGTCCGGGGCTTAGGGAATTTCTCATATGCCCCAAAACCGTTGAAGCTCCTGTTCAAAAATCATGCTCCGAAATCAACTTTTTTCATCTCAGGGATTCATTTTGGAATGGTAACTAAAGTTTAAAGCAGAAATAGGGGCACTTTTAAAATTTTCATTTTTGACCAAAATCGATGGGTCCGGGGCTTATGGAATTTCTCATATGCCCCAAAACCGTTGAAGCTCCTGTTCAAAAATCATGCTCCGAAATCAACTTTTTTCATCTCAGGGATTCATTTTGGGATGGTATCTAAAGTTTAAAGCAGAAATAGGGGCACTTTTAAAATTTTCATTTTTGACCAAAATCGATGGGTCCGGGGCTTAGGGAATTTCTCATATGCCCCAAATCCGTTGAAGCTCCTGTTCAAAAATCATGCTCCGAAATCAACTTTTTTCATCTCAGGGATTCATTTTTGGATGGTAACTAAAGTTTAAAGCAGAAATAGGGGCACTTTTAAAATTTTCATTTTTGACCAAAATCGATGGGTCCGGGGCTTAGGGAGTTTCTCATATGGCACAAAACCGTTAAAAGCTCCTGTTCAAAAATCATGCTCCGAAATCAACTTTTTTCATCTCAGGGATTCATTTTGGGATGGTAACTAAAGTTTAAAGCAGAAATAGGGGCACTTTTAAAATTTTCATTTTTGACCAAAATCGATGGGTCCGGGGCTTAGGGAATTTCTCATATGCCCCAAAACCGTTGAAGCTCCTGTTCAAAAATCATGCTCCGAAATCAACTTTTTTCATCTCAGGGATTCATTTTGGGATGGTAACTAAAGTTTAAAGCAGAAATAGGGGCACTTTTAAAATTTTCATTTTTGACCAAAATCGATGGGTCCGGGGCTTAGGGAATTTCTCATATGCCACAAAACCGTTGAAGCTCCTGTTCAAAAATCATGCTCCGAAATCAACTTTTTTCATCTCAGGGATTCATTTTGGGATGGTAACTAAAGTTTAAAGCAGAAATAGGGGCACTTTTAAAAATTTTCATTTTTGACTAAAATCGATCGGTCCGGGGCTTAGGGAATTTCTCATATGCCACAAAACCGTTGAAGCTCCTGTTCAAAAATCATGCTCCGAAATCAACTTTTTTCATCTACGGGATTCATTTTGGGATGGTAACTAAAGTTTAAAGCAGAAATAGGGGCACTTTTAAAATTTTCATTTTTGACCAAAATCGATGGGTCCGGGGCTTAGGGAATTTCTCATATGCCACAAAACCGTTGAAGCTCCTGTTCAAAAATCATGCTCCGAAATCAACTTTTTTCATCTACGGGATTCATTTTGGGATGGTAACTAAAGTTTAAAGCAGAAATAGGGGCACTTTTAAAATTTTCATTTTTGACCAAAATCGATGGCTCCGGGGCTTAGGGAATTTCTCATATGCCACAAAACCGTTGAAGCTCCTGTTCAAAAATCATGCTCCGAAATCAACTTTTTTCATCTCAGGGATTGATTTTGGGATGGTAACTAAAGTTTAAAGCAGAAATAGGGGCACTTTTAAAATTTTCATTTTTGACCAAAATCGATGGGTCCGGGGCTTAGGGAATTTCTCATATGCCACAAAACAGTTGAAGCTCCTGTTCAAAAATCATGCTCTGAAATCAACTTTTTTCATCTCAGGGATTCATTTTGGGATGGTAACTAAAGTTTAAAGCAGAAATAGGGGCACCTTTAAAATTTTCATTTTTGACCAAAATCGATGGGTCCGGGGCTTAGGGAATTTCTCATATGCCACAAAACCGTTGAAGCTCCTGTTCAAAAATCATGCTCCGAAATCAACTTTTTTCATCTCAGGGATTCATTTTGGGATGGTAACTAAAGTTTAAAGCAGAAATAGGGGCACTTTTAAAATTTTCATTTTTGACCAAAATCGATGGCTCCGGGGCTTAGGGAATTTCTCATATGCCACAAAACCGTTGAAGCTCCTGTTCAAAAATCATGCTCCGAAATCAACTTTTTTCATCTCAGGGATTGATTTTGGGATGGTAACTAAAGTTTAAAGCAGAAATAGGGGCACTTTTAAAATTTTCATTTTTGACCAAAATCGATGGCTCCGGGGCTTAGGGAATTTCTCATATGCCCCAAAACCTTTGAAGCTCCTGTTCAAAAATCATGCTCCGAAATCAACTTTTTTCATCTCAGGGATTCATTTTGGGATGGTAACTAAAGTTTAAAGCAGAAATAGGGGCACTTTTAAAATTTTCATTTTTGACCAAAATCGATGGGTCCGGGGCTTAGGGAATTTCTCATATGCCCCAAATCCGTTGAAGCTCCTGTTCAAAAATCATGCTCCGAAATCAACTTTTTTCATCTCAGGGATTCATTTTGGAATGGTAACTAAAGTTTAAAGCAGAAATAGGGGCACTTTTAAAATTTTCATTTTTGACCAATATCGATGGGTCCGGGGCTTAGGGAATTTCTCATATGCCCCAAAACCGTTGAAGCTCCTGTTCAAAAATCATGCTCCGAAATCAACTTTTTTCATCTCAGGGATTCATTTTGGGATGGTAACTAAAGTTTAAAGCAGAAATAGGGGCACTTTTAAAATTTTCATTTTTGACCAAAATCGATGGGTCTGGGGCTTAGGGAATTTCTCATATGCCCCAAAACCGTTGAAGCTCCTGTTCAAAAATCATGCTCCGAAATCAACTTTTTTCATCTCAGGGATTCATTTTGGGATGGTAACTAAAGTTTAAAACAGAAATATGGACACTTTTAAAATTTTCATTTTTGACCAAAATCGATGGGTCCGGGGCTTAGGGAATTTCTCATATGCCCCCAAACCGTTGAAGCTCCTGTTCAAAAATCATGCTCCGAAATCAACTTTTTTCATCTCAGGGATTCATTTTGGGATGGTAACTAAAGTTTAAAGCAGAAATAGGGGCACTTTTAAAATTTTCATTTTTGACCAAAATCGATGGGTCCGGGGCTTAGGGAATTTCTCATATGCCCCAAATCCGTTGAAGCTCCTGTTCAAAAATCATGCTCCGAAATCAACTTTTTTCATCTCAGGGATTCATTTTGGAATGGTAACTAAAGTTTAAAGCAGAAATAGGGGCACTTTTAAAATTTTCATTTTTGACCAATATCGATGGGTCCGGGGCTTAGGGAATTTCTCATATGCCCCAAAACCGTTGAAGCTCCTGTTCAAAAATCATGCTCCGAAATCAACTTTTTTCATCTCAGGGATTCATTTTGGGATGGTAACTAAAGTTTAAAGCAGAAATAGGGGCACTTTTAAAATTTTCATTTTTGACCAAAATCGATGGGTCTGGGGCTTAGGGAATTTCTCATATGCCCCAAAACCGTTGAAGCTCCTGTTCAAAAATCATGCTCCGAAATCAACTTTTTTCATCTCAGGGATTCATTTTGGGATGGTAACTAAAGTTTAAAACAGAAATATGGACACTTTTAAAATTTTCATTTTTGACCAAAATCGATGGGTCCGGGGCTTAGGGAATTTCTCATATGCCCCCAAACCGTTGAAGCTCCTGTTCAAAAATCATGCTCCGAAATCAACTTTTTTCATCTCAGGGATTCATTTTGGGATGGTAACTAAAGTTTAAAGCAGAAATAGGGGCACTTTTAAAATTTTCATTTTTGACCAAAATCGATGGGTCCGGGGCTTAGGGAATTTCTCATATGCCACAAAACCGTTGAAGCTCCTGTTCAAAAATCATGCTCCGAAATCAACTTTTTTTCATCTCAGGGATTCATTTTGGGATGGTAACTAAAGTTTAAAGCAGAAATAGGGGCACTTTTAAAATTTTCATTTTTGACCAAAATCGATGGGTCCGGGGCTTAGGGAATTTCTCATATGCCCCAAAACCGTTGAAACTCCTGTTCAAAAATCATGCTCCGAAATCAACTTTTTTCATCTCAGGGATTCATTTTGGGATGGTAACTAAAGTTTAAAGCAGAAATAGGGGCACTTTTAAAATTTTCATTTTTGACCAAAATCGATGGGTCCGGGGCTTAGGGAATTTCTCATATGCCCCAAAACCGTTGAAGCTCCTGTTCAAAAATCATGCTCCGAAATCTACTTTTTTCATCTCAGGGTTTCATTTTGGGATGGTAACTAAAGTTTAAAGCAGAAATAGGGGCACTTTTAAAATTTTCATTTTTGACCAAAATCGATGGGTCCGGGGCTTAGGGAATTTCTCATATGCCACAAAACCGTTGAAGCTCCTGTTCAAAAATCATGCTCCGAAATCAACTTTTTTCATCTCAGGGATTCATTTTGGGATGGTAACTAAAGTTTAAAGCAGAAATAGGGGCACTTTTAAAATGTTCATTTTTGACCAAAATCGATGGGTCCGGGGCTTAGGGAATTTCTCATATGCCCCAAAACCGTTGAAGCTCCTGTTAAAAAATCATGCTCCGAAATCAACTTTTTTCATCTCAGGGATTCATTTTGGGATGGTAACTAAAGTTTAAAACAGAAATATGGACACTTTTAAAATTTTCATTTTTGACCAAAATCGATGGGTCCGGGGCTTAGGGAATTTCTCATATGCCACAAAACCGTTGAAGCTCCTGTTCAAAAATCATGCTCCGAAATCAACTTTTTTCATCTCAGGGATTCATTTTGGGATGGTAACTAAAGTTTAAAGCAGAAATAGGGGCACTTTTAACATTTTCATTTTTGACCAAAATCGATGGGTCCGGGGCTTAGGGAATTTCTCATATGCCACAAAACCGTTGAAGCTCCTGTTCAAAAATCATGCTCCGAAATCAACTTTTTTCATCTCAGGGATTCATTTTGGGATGGTAACTAAAGTTTAAAGCAGAAATAGGGGCACTTTTAAAATTTTCATTTTTGACCAAAATCGATGGGTCCGGGGCTTAGGGAATTTCTCATATGCCACAAAACCGTTGAAGCTCCTGTTCAAAAATCATGCTCAGAAATCAACTTTTTTCATCTCAGGGATTCATTTTGGGATGGTAACTAAAGTTTAAAGCAGAAATAGGGGCACTTTTAAAATTTTCATTTTTGACCAAAATCGATGGGTCCGGGGCTTATGGAATTTCTCATATGCCCCAAAACCGTTGAAGCTCCTGTTAAAAAATCATGCTCCGAAATCAACTTTTTTCATCTCAGGGATTCATTTTGGGATGGTAACTAAAGTTTAAAGCAGAAATAGGGGCACTTTTAAAATTTTCATTTTTGACCAAAATCGATGGGTCCGGGGCTTAGGGAATTTCTCATATGCCCCAAATCCGTTGAAGCTCCTGTTCAAAAATCATGCTCCGAAATCAACTTTTTTCATCTCAGGGATTCATTTTGGGATGGTAACTAAAGTTTAAAGCAGAAATAGGGGCACTTTTAAAATTTTCATTTTTGACCAAAATCGATGGGTCTGGGGCTTAGGGAATTTCTCATATGCCCCAAAACCGTTGAAGCTCCTGTTCAAAAATCATGCTCCGAAATCAACTTTTTTCATCTCAGGGATTCATTTTGGGATGGTAACTAAAGTTTAAAACAGAAATATGGACACTTTTAAAATTTTCATTTTTGACCAAAATCGATGGGTCCGGGGCTTAGGGAATTTCTCATATGCCCCCAAACCGTTGAAGATCCTGTTCAAAAATCATGCTCCGAAATCTACTTTTTTCATCTCAGGGTTTCATTTTGGGATGGTAACTAAAGTTTAAAGCAGAAATAGGGGCACTTTTAAAATTTTCATTTTTGACCAAAATCGATGGGTCCGGGGCTTAGGGAATTTCTCATATGCCACAAAACCGTTGAAGCTCCTGTTCAAAAATCATGCTCCGAAATCAACTTTTTTCATCTCAGGGATTCATTTTGGGATGGTAACTAAAGTTTAAAGCAGAAATAGGGGCACTTTTAAAATGTTCATTTTTGACCAAAATCGATGGGTCCGGGGCTTAGGGAATTTCTCATATGCCCCAAAACCGTTGAAGCTCCTGTTAAAAAATCATGCTCCGAAATCAACTTTTTTCATCTCAGGGATTCATTTTGGGATGGTAACTAAAGTTTAAAACAGAAATATGGACACTTTTAAAATTTTCATTTTTGACCAAAATCGATGGGTCCGGGGCTTAGGGAATTTCTCATATGCCCCCAAACCGTTGAAGCTCCTGTTCAAAAATCATGCTCCGAAATCAACTTTTTTCATCTCAGGGATTCATTTTGGGATGGTAACTAAAGTTTAAAGCAGAAATAGGGGCACTTTTAACATTTTCATTTTTGACCAAAATCGATGGGTCCGGGGCTTAGGGAATTTCTCATATGCCACAAAACCGTTGAAGCTCCTGTTCAAAAATCATGCTCCGAAATCAACTTTTTTCATCTCAGGGATTCATTTTGGGATGGTAACTAAAGTTTAAAGCAGAAATAGGGGCACTTTTAAAATTTTCATTTTTGACCAAAATCGATGGGTCCGGGGCTTAGGGAATTTCTCATATGCCACAAAACCGTTGAAGCTCCTGTTCAAAAATCATGCTCAGAAATCAACTTTTTTCATCTCAGGGATTCATTTTGGGATGGTAACTAAAGTTTAAAGCAGAAATAGGGGCACTTTTAAAATTTTCATTTTTGACCAAAATCGATGGGTCCGGGGCTTATGGAATTTCTCATATGCCCCAAAACCGTTGAAGCTCCTGTTAAAAAATCATGCTCCGAAATCAACTTTTTTCATCTCAGGGATTCATTTTGGGATGGTAACTAAAGTTTAAAGCAGAAATAGGGGCACTTTTAAAATTTTCATTTTTGACCAAAATCGATGGGTCCGGGGCTTAGGGAATTTCTCATATGCCCCAAATCCGTTGAAGCTCCTGTTCAAAAATCATGCTCCGAAATCAACTTTTTTCATCTCAGGGATTCATTTTGGGATGGTAACTAAAGTTTAAAGCAGAAATAGGGGCACTTTTAAAATTTTCATTTTTGACCAAAATCGATGGGTCTGGGGCTTAGGGAATTTCTCATATGCCCCAAAACCGTTGAAGCTCCTGTTCAAAAATCATGCTCCGAAATCAACTTTTTTCATCTCAGGGATTCATTTTGGGATGGTAACTAAAGTTTAAAACAGAAATATGGACACTTTTAAAATTTTCATTTTTGACCAAAATCGATGGGTCCGGGGCTTAGGGAATTTCTCATATGCCCCCAAACCGTTGAAGATCCTGTTCAAAAATCATGCTCCGAAATCAACTTTTTTCATCTCAGGGATTCATTTTGGGATGGTAACTAAAGTTTAAAGCAGAAATAGGGGCACTTTTAAAATTTTCATTTTTGACCAAAATCGATGGGTCCGGGGCTTAGGGAATTTCTCATATGCCACAAAACCGTTGAAGCTCCTGTTCAAAAATCATGCTCCGAAATCAACTTTTTTTCATCTCAGGGATTCATTTTGTGATGGTAACTAAAGTTTAAAGCAGAAATAGGGGCACTTTTAAAATTTTCATTTTTGACCAAAATCGATGGGTCCGGGGCTTAGGGAATTTCTCATATGCCCCAAAACCGTTGAAGCTCCTGTTCAAAAATCATGCTCTGAAATCAACTTTTTTCATCTCAGGGATTCATTTTGGGATGGTAACTAAAGTTTAAAGCAGAAATAGGGGCACTTTTAAAATTTTCATTTTAGACCAAAATCGATGGGTCCGGGGCTTAGGGAATTTCTCATATGCCCCAAAACCGTTGAAGCTCCTGTTCAAAAATCATGCTCCGAAATCAACTTTTTTCATCTCAGGGATTCATTTTGGAATGGTAACTAAAGTTTAAAGCAGAAATAGGGACACTTTTAAAATTTTCATTTTTGATCAAAATCGATGGGTCCGGGGCTTAGGGAATTTCTCCTATGCCCCAAAACCGTTGAAGCTCCTGTTCAAAAATCATGCTCCGAAATCAACTTTTTTCATCTCAGGGATTCATTTTGGGATGGTAACTAAAGTTTAAAGCAGAAATAGGGGCACTTTTAAAATTTTCATTTTTGACCAAAATCGATGGGTCCGGGGTTTAGGGAATTTCTCATATGCCCCAAAACCGTTGAAGCTCCTGTTCAAAAATCATGCTCCGAAATCAACTTTTTTCATCTCAGGGATTTATTTTGGGATGGTAACTAAAGTTTAAAGCAGAAATAGGGGCACTTTTAAAATTTTCATTTTTGACCAAAATCGATGGGTCCGGGGCTTAGGGAATTTCTCATATGCCACAAAACCGTTGAAGCTCCTGTTCAAAAATCATGCTCTGAAATCAACTTTTTTCATCTCAGGGATTCATTTTGGGATGGTAACTAAAGTTTAAAGCAGAAATAGGGGCACTTTTAAAATTTTCATTTTTGACCAAAATCGATGGGTCCGGGGCTTAGGGAATTTCTCATATGCCCCAAAACCGTTGAAGCTCCTGTTCAAAAATCATGCTCCGAAATCAACTTTTTTCATCTCAGGGATTCATTTTGGGATGGTAACTAAAGTTTAAAGCAGAAATAGGGGCACTTTTAAAATTTTCATTTTTGACCAAAATCGATGGGTCCGGGGCTTAGGGAATTTCTCATATGCCACAAAACCGTTGAAGCTCCTGTTCAAAAATCATGCTCTGAAATCAACTTTTTTCATCTCAGGGATTTATTTTGGGATGGTAACTAAAGTTTAAAGCAGAAATAGGGGCACTTTTAACATTTTCATTTTTGACCAAAATCGATGGGTCCGGGGCTTAGGGAATTTCTCATATGCCCCAAAACCGTTGAAGCTCCTGTTCAAAAATCATGCTCCGAAATCAACTTTTTTCATCTCAGGGATTCATTTTGGGATGGTAACTAAAGTTTAAAGCAGAAATAGGGGCACTTTTAAAATTTTCATTTTTGACCAAAATCGATGGGTCCGGGGCTTAGGGAATTTCTCATATGCCCCAAAACCGTTGAAGCTCCTGTTCAAAAATCATGCTCCGAAATCAACTTTTTTCATCTCAGGGATTCATTTTGGGATGGTAACTAAAGTTTAAAGCAGAAATAGGGGCACTTTTAAAATTTTCATTTTTGACCAAAATCGATGGGTCCGGGGCTTAGGGAATTTCTCATATGCCACAAAACCGTTGAAGCTCCTGTTCAAAAATCATGCTCTGAAATAAACTTTTTTCATCTCAGGGATTTATTTTGGGATGGTAACTAAAGTTTAAAGCAGAAATAGGGGCACTTTTAACATTTTCATTTTAGACCAAAATCGATGGGTCCGGGGCTTAGGGAATTTCTCATATGCCACAAAACCGTTGAAGCTCCTGTTCAAAAATCATGCTTCGAAATCAACTTTTTTCATCTCAGGGATTCATTTTGGGATGGTAACTAAAGTTTAAAGCAGAAATAGGGGCACTTTTAAAATTTTCATTTTTGACCAAAATCGATGGGTCCGGGGCTTAGGGAATTTCTCATATGCCCCAAAACCGTTGAAGCTCCTGTTCAAAAATCATGCTCCGAAATCAACTTTTTTCATCTCAGGGATTCATTTTGGAATGGTAACTAAAGTTTAAAGCAGAAATAGGGGCACTTTTAAAATTTTCATTTTTGACCAAAATCGATGGGTCCGGGGCTTATGGAATTTCTCATATGCCCCAAAACCGTTGAAGCTCCTGTTCAAAAATCATGCTCCGAAATCAACTTTTTTCATCTCAGGGATTCATTTTGGGATGGTAACTAAAGTTTAAAGCAGAAATAGGGGCACTTTTAAAATTTTCATTTTTGACCAAAATCGATGGGTCCGGGGCTTAGGGAATTTCTCATATGCCCCAAATCCGTTGAAGCTCCTGTTCAAAAATCATGCTCCGAAATCAACTTTTTTCATCTCAGGGATTCATTTTTGGATGGTAACTAAAGTTTAAAGCAGAAATAGGGGCACTTTTAAAATTTTCATTTTTGACCAAAATCGATGGGTCCGGGGCTTAGGGAGTTTCTCATATGGCACAAAACCGTTAAAAGCTCCTGTTCAAAAATCATGCTCCGAAATCAACTTTTTTCATCTCAGGGATTCATTTTGGGATGGTAACTAAAGTTTAAAGCAGAAATAGGGGCACTTTTAAAATTTTCATTTTTGACCAAAATCGATGGGTCCGGGGCTTAGGGAATTTCTCATATGCCCCAAAACCGTTGAAGCTCCTGTTCAAAAATCATGCTCCGAAATCAACTTTTTTCATCTCAGGGATTCATTTTGGGATGGTAACTAAAGTTTAAAGCAGAAATAGGGGCACTTTTAAAATTTTCATTTTTGACCAAAATCGATGGGTCCGGGGCTTAGGGAATTTCTCATATGCCACAAAACCGTTGAAGCTCCTGTTCAAAAATCATGCTCCGAAATCAACTTTTTTCATCTCAGGGATTCATTTTGGGATGGTAACTAAAGTTTAAAGCAGAAATAGGGGCACTTTTAAAATTTTCATTTTTGACTAAAATCGATCGGTCCGGGGCTTAGGGAATTTCTCATATGCCACAAAACCGTTGAAGCTCCTGTTCAAAAATCATGCTCCGAAATCAACTTTTTTCATCTACGGGATTCATTTTGGGATGGTAACTAAAGTTTAAAGCAGAAATAGGGGCACTTTTAAAATTTTCATTTTTGACCAAAATCGATGGGTCCGGGGCTTAGGGAATTTCTCATATGCCACAAAACCGTTGAAGCTCCTGTTCAAAAATCATGCTCCGAAATCAACTTTTTTCATCTACGGGATTCATTTTGGGATGGTAACTAAAGTTTAAAGCAGAAATAGGGGCACTTTTAAAATTTTCATTTTTGACCAAAATCGATGGCTCCGGGGCTTAGGGAATTTCTCATATGCCACAAAACCGTTGAAGCTCCTGTTCAAAAATCATGCTCCGAAATCAACTTTTTTCATCTCAGGGATTGATTTTGGGATGGTAACTAAAGTTTAAAGCAGAAATAGGGGCACTTTTAAAATTTTCATTTTTGACCAAAATCGATGGGTCCGGGGCTTAGGGAATTTCTCATATGCCACAAAACAGTTGAAGCTCCTGTTCAAAAATCATGCTCTGAAATCAACTTTTTTCATCTCAGGGATTCATTTTGGGATGGTAACTAAAGTTTAAAGCAGAAATAGGGGCACCTTTAAAATTTTCATTTTTGACCAAAATCGATGGGTCCGGGGCTTAGGGAATTTCTCATATGCCACAAAACCGTTGAAGCTCCTGTTCAAAAATCATGCTCCGAAATCAACTTTTTTCATCTCAGGGATTCATTTTGGGATGGTAACTAAAGTTTAAAGCAGAAATAGGGGCACTTTTAAAATTTTCATTTTTGACCAAAATCGATGGCTCCGGGGCTTAGGGAATTTCTCATATGCCACAAAACCGTTGAAGCTCCTGTTCAAAAATCATGCTCCGAAATCAACTTTTTTCATCTCAGGGATTGATTTTGGGATGGTAACTAAAGTTTAAAGCAGAAATAGGGGCACTTTTAAAATTTTCATTTTTGACCAAAATCGATGGCTCCAGGGCTTAGGGAATTTCTCATATGCCCCAAAACCTTTGAAGCTCCTGTTCAAAAATCATGCTCCGAAATCAACTTTTTTCATCTCAGGGATTCATTTTGGGATGGTAACTAAAGTTTAAAGCAGAAATAGGGGCACTTTTAAAATTTTCATTTTTGACCAAAATCGATGGGTCCGGGGCTTAGGGAATTTCTCATATGCCCCAAATCCGTTGAAGCTCCTGTTCAAAAATCATGCTCCGAAATCAACTTTTTTCATCTCAGGGATTCATTTTGGAATGGTAACTAAAGTTTAAAGCAGAAATAGGGGCACTTTTAAAATTTTCATTTTTGACCAATATCGATGGGTCCGGGGCTTAGGGAATTTCTCATATGCCCCAAAACCGTTGAAGCTCCTGTTCAAAAATCATGCTCCGAAATCAACTTTTTTCATCTCAGGGATTCATTTTGGGATGGTAACTAAAGTTTAAAGCAGAAATAGGGGCACTTTTAAAATTTTCATTTTTGACCAAAATCGATGGGTCTGGGGCTTAGGGAATTTCTCATATGCCCCAAAACCGTTGAAGCTCCTGTTCAAAAATCATGCTCCGAAATCAACTTTTTTCATCTCAGGGATTCATTTTGGGATGGTAACTAAAGTTTAAAACAGAAATATGGACACTTTTAAAATTTTCATTTTTGACCAAAATCGATGGGTCCGGGGCTTAGGGAATTTCTCATATGCCCCCAAACCGTTGAAGCTCCTGTTCAAAAATCATGCTCCGAAATCAACTTTTTTCATCTCAGGGATTCATTTTGGGATGGTAACTAAAGTTTAAAGCAGAAATAGGGGCACTTTTAAAATTTTCATTTTTGACCAAAATCGATGGGTCCGGGGCTTAGGGAATTTCTCATATGCCCC